>NC_090439.1:441734500-441964500 GCF_031143425.1 Pleurodeles waltl
CCTGTTGGGGGGGACCAGAGCTCCATGGGTCCCATCAATGGCACCTATGATGTTGGGGATATGTCCAAGGGCATAGAAGTCACCTTTCACTGTAGGCAAGTCCTCCACCTGAGGGAAAACGATATTGATCCGCATGTGTTTCAGAAGGGCAGACAACACTCTGGACAACACGTTGGAAAACATAGGCTGGGACATCCCTGATGCCATGGCCACTGTTGTTTGAAGTGACCCACTTGCAAGGAAATGGAGTACTGACAGCACCTGCACTTGGTTGGGATTCCTGTTGGATGGCGGATAGCTGACATCAGGTCTGGCTCCAACTGGGCACACAGTTCCAGGATTGTGGCACGATCAAGACTGTAGGTGATGATCACATGTCTTTCCTCCATTGTTGACAGGTCCACCAGCGGTCTGTTCTCCGGAAGATGCCGCCATCTCCTCACATGTATCAGTGGACGGTGCCTATGAAGGACAACAGTGAGCACAGAGTCAACCAACTCAGAGGTACGTACACACAGCTTACACAGAACACGAATCCTAATCTGAAATTTATTTAGGTATGTGTGACGCAGTTAAAAATAAAGCCATGTGGGCCCCTGAAATGGCGGCTGTCTGACCTGTAAAGTGGAACAATGGGATGTGAGGTAACTGCGCTGGTGTTGTAAACCGTTGCGGTAGGCAGTCGAAGACCGCGGCGCAATCCTGCATTGGTTAACATTGGACCCTATGGGTCCCTGGAGCCAATGACGATGTACGCCGGCGGTGACGGTACGCACCGCCGTGGACGTGACCGCCATTTTCTATCTGTTCGATCACTCGATACCTGATCTTTGACAGGAGAGGACCTACACTGCAAGTGCTGCTGTGACCTCGGTCTGTAAGAGACAATGGCTCGTGCGTCTGGGGAAAGTGCCCCTGCCTTCTCATCGGAGGAGTTGGAGAAACTTGTGGATGGGGTCCTCCGCAGTACACGCTACTCTACGGTCCTCCAGAAAAACAGGTAAGTACACTGGGAGCATGCTGTATGGCCTATGCCTGTGTGGAGTGGGGTGGATGAAAGATGGGGGGGGAGATTGAGGCGTACATGAAATGACGGTGAGCGCATGTGCCACATGGGAAGGGTAGGGATGGGGGCCAATGACTGTGACGGTGCAGTTGGTAATAACTTTACTTTTCCCCCTGTTCAATTCTTGTAGGTCAGCGTCCACCAGAAAAAATATATTTGGCGTGCCATCGCCAAAGACGTCCGGACCCTGGGGGTCTACCAGAGACAGAGCACCCACTGCCATAAAAGATGGGAGGCCATTCACCGCTGGAGCAAGAAGACGGCAGAGGCCCAGCTGGGGATGGCCTACCAAAGTGGGAGGGGTTCCCGTTGCACCATGACCCCCCTGATGTTCAGGATCCTGGCAGTGGCGTACCCGGAGTTGGATGGGCGCTTGAGGGTATCACAGCAGCCACAAAGGGGTGAGTACAGTCTCATTTTGCTGATTTAGCGTGCAGTGGAGGGGTCTGGGTGGGGGAGGTGGGCTGTGGGTTTCCCTAGGCCAGGGGTAGTGTGCTAGTTAGGTCCCCTTCTTCTGGCAGACCCTGTGGCACCCCACCCCAGCTGTGTACAGTGCCAACTACGCCTAGTCAGGCTCTTGTGACATCCATGTGTGCAGATGTCGGCTATAGCCTTGTAGGCCATGTCCCAGAGATTGAACAGTGGATCCCAAGTGCGCGTCGTAGTGCAGGGGGTTTCTGTGTCTGTTGTGTCCGCCAACAGTAGCGGTAATGCATGCACTCAACATGTCTTTCTTCTGTCCCCCCCCCTGTTTGTGGTCTCCCTGTTCTTGTGTGCATTAGCATCATCAGGTGGAGGAGCAGTGGCACTGGAGCAGGAGGGAGCTGCATCCCACATGACCCTGGAGGGTGAGACAATGGACTCTGAGTTCACCAGTGGGACGGAGGGCGAGGGGAGCTCCACGGCGGGGATAGGAGCTGACACCAGTGACACGGACTCGTTCTCTGATGGGAGCTCCCTTGTGGTGGTGGCAACATCTGTGCCCCCTGCATCTACAGGTACAGCCGCCACCCCCCCACCAGCACCACCCTCCCAGAGGCCCTCAGCCTTTGCCCTGTGCCCGCTCACCCAGGAGGGTGGGCATCACCTTCGCCCCAGGCACCTCAGGCCCTGCCCCAGTCACCCCTGCTGCCCTCAGTGAGGAGGCTATTGACTTCCTCATGTCCCTCACTGTTGGGCAGTCTACCATTTTGAATGCCATCCAGGGTGTAGAAAGGCAGTTGCAACAAACAAATGCATTCCTGGAGGGCATTCATTCTGGTCAGGCGGCCCTTCAGCAAGCTTTTCAGACTCTGGTCTCAGCACTGATGGCAGCCATTGTCCCTGTGTCTAGCCTCCCCCCTCCAACTTTCTCTACCCAGACCCAATCCCCTCTACCTCAGTCTATCCCAAGCACACCTTCAGACCAGCATGCACACACGTCAACACACAAGGGAAGCTCTGGCAAACATGAGCACCACACATCCCACAGGCACTCACGGAAGCATCACACACATGCAGACACACCAACATCCACTGCCTCCACTGTGTCCCCCTCCTCCTTGTCTCCCTCCTCCCTCCCAGTCTCGTCTACACTCACACCTGCATGCACTACATCGTAAGCCACTACCTCCATCACCAGCACACACACCACCACAGCCCGCTCACATGCAGTCACCACCCCCACTGCCATCCACACGTCCCCTGTGTCCTCTCCCACTATGTCTGTAACCCCACCTCCCAAGATACACAAACGCAGGCACACACCCACCCAACAGCCATCCACCTCACGACAGCCTCCAGCTTATGCACCTTCACCCAAAGTCACCAAACGAAGACCTCCTACAACCACAACCTCTTCCTCCACTCCCAAACCCCTTCCAGCTACCCGTCCCAGTGTTCCCAAGAAACCTTTCCTGTCCATCCTTGACCTCTTTCCCTCATCTTCCCCACCCTGTCCGTCTCCTAGGACTCGACTCTCCAGGTCCCAACCTAGAACCTCAGCCACAACATCTTCGGGACCAGTATTGCCCGTAGTCACCGGAATCTGGAGTGTACCGGCCACCAGGGCAGCCAGTGTGACACGGAGCCACAGCACGGACAGTCCCCCCCCCTGTCAAGCAACAAAAGTTGGCCAGTGCCCGGCGGGAGAGGGGGAAGACTCCAGCCACCAAAGCCACTCCCAGGGGTCCCGGTGGGAGTGTGGAGTCAGCTGTGACTCTTCCAAGGTGGGGAAGGGCCACAAGAAACCCGGCAAGTCTGGGAAGAGCAGCACGGCGGAGAAGACCGCCATCATCCCCCCTGCCCAGGAGGGCACCGCCATCATCCCCGCTGCCCAGGAGGCCACCGCCGGCACCAGCCCTGCTGCCCAGGAGGCCACCGCCATCATCCCCGCTGCCCAGGAGGCAATCGCCATCATCCCCGCTGCCCAGGAGGCCACCGCCAGCACCAACCCTGCTGCCCAGGAGGCCACCGGCATCATCCCTACTGGCCAGGAGGCCACCGCCATCATCCCCGCTGCCCAGGAGGCCACCGCCAGCACCAGCCCTGCTGCTAAGAAGGCCACCGCCATCATCCCCGCTGCCCAGGAGCCACCGCCATTATCCCTGCTTCCCAGGAGGCCACCGCCATCATCCCTGCTGCCCAGGAGGCCACCGCCAGCACCAACCCTGCTGCCCAGGAGGCCACCACCATCATCCCCGCTGCGCAGGAGGTCACTGCCAGCACCAACCCTGCTGCCCAGGACAGGACCGCCAGCACCAGCCCCGCTGGGCCATGAAGGACCGCCAGCACCAGCCCCGCTGGACCAGACAGGACTGCCAGCACCAGCCCCGTTGGGCCATGAAGGACCGCCAGCACCAGCCCGCTGGGCCAGACACGACTGCCAGCAGCTGAGTCACTGCAAAGGACCCCGCCGCCACAAGCACCGCTGAACAGGGCACGCCACCACAAGCACCGCTGAACAGGGCACCGCCGCCACCAGCACCGTTGAACAGGGCACCGCCGCCACAAGCGCCGCTGGCCCATGAGCGCCAAGGGCACTGACGCTACTGAGTCCGTCACGAGCAGGATGAAGACTCTGGGCACAAAGCCCCCTCAAGAACCAGTGGAGTATCACATCCACTACCTCTGTCCTTGGCAGGATGAAGCACTCTGGGCACAAATCCCCCTGCAGAACCAGTGGAGAAAAGTATCCACTACCTCTGTCCTTGGCAGGATGAAGCACTCTGGGCACAAAGCCCCCTCCAGAACCAGTGGAGTATTACATCCACTACCTCTGTCCTTGGCAGGATGAAGCACTCTGGGCCCAAAGAATTTGGAGTTCCGGGTCCATGGTGTCCTCGTGGGGTGTGTAGAGGTGAGCGTTTTCCCTTCGGAATCCTGTTTCCGTCGTGTTTTTATCCGCAGTGAATACGCCCTAGAAAAGGTGGCTGATTGGTGGGTTGTAATAGTGTGGGCGGTGCATTGTCCTCCACCTGTCTGTTAGCGGTGACCGCCAAGCTGTTTGTTTGTACCGCCATGGCGGTCTGAGTGTTAAAGTGTCTGTCTTTGTTGGCAGTTTCCTCCACGGTCGTGATTCCATTTTTTTATCCGCCGGCCTGTTGGCGGTCTTACCGACGCTTTAACACCGCCCGTCAGGGTTGTAATGACCACCTATATTGCTTAAGGATGATTTAACCTTGCTGCACACATTTACCCACTGGTATCCTGTTTAACTATATTTTGGTACATAGCATAAGCAAATACATATGAAAAAACATCCATGGCATAAACCATATATGTAGATGGGGAAATTATAATATGCTTTTTATCACCAGTATTGAAGGAGAGGAAGGGCTCATGATTCTCTTGAGGCTTTAGTTCTCATGAGTTGTGGCCCCTCCACACACCTAACAATGGTAATAGAATAATACACTATGCACATCTGAAGATATGTGTGTGTTAGTGTGTGTCTTAGTGTGTGTGCATGTGCATGTCTGCATTTGTGTGTCTGTATAATATATATGTGTTTGTGGTTATCTTTGATAGAAGGGATATAAGGTGTGAACATGTGTGTATGTGATTAATATGTATGTTTTTGTGGTTATCTTTGATAGATGGGATATAGGTGTTGGATAAAATTATTTCTCAGGGTGAATCCCAGTGTAGGGATCCCATGGTCGAAAAAGCCAAAGTCAGCAGTAATAAGAACCTTGATGAAATTATAAATATTTGTGATGTGCCTTCCGTTCTGTAGGGGAATATCCTGCATTTTTGTTTCCTTCTTTAAATAAATTGATAACAAGATATTTTTAAAAATATTGAATTGACTGGAATAAGACCATGATTGTGCATGTTTCCTGACAACTGAAGCAGCAGGTGCCTTTAACAGCGCTTTGAGTTTTAGAGTTACTATTTAGTTGTGAAGAGTATGGGTGTGAGTTTTGGAGGTTGTATAGGATAATCATAGTTTTTGTGTTGTAGTGGGTTGTTCTGAGTTGTTGCATGAATGGATATGACTGGTAGTAAAGTGAACAGTAGAAGAGGTGTATCTACAAAGAGAGTGGGTTCCCATGGTGGAGTGTGAAATATGAGTGCATGTAAGATTTGGAGTGAGTTTACGAGTAATGGAGTCAAATGCCTGAGTAGTGAAGTGAGGAGGGATACCAGTTAAGAGTCTATGGCCCTCATTCTGACCTTGGCGGGCGGCGGAGGCCGCCCGCCAAAGTCCCGCCGTCAGGTTACCGTTCCGCGGTCGAAAGACCGCGGCGGTAATTCTGACTTTCCCGCTGGGCTGGCGGGCGGTCGCCTTCAGACCGCCAGCCAGCCCAGCGGGAAAGAGGCTTCCACGATGAAGCCGGCTCGGAATCGAGCCGGCGGAGTGGAAGCTGTGCGACGGGTGCAGTTGCACCCGTCGCGTATTTCACTGTCTGCACAGCAGACAGTGAAATACATGTAGGGGCCCTCTTACGGGGGCCCCTGCAATGCCCATGCCAGTGGCATGGGCACTGCAGGGGCCCCCAGGGGCCCCGCGACCCCCCCTACCGCCATCCGGATCTCGGCGGTCCGACCGCCGGGATCTGGATGGCGGTAGTGGGGGTCGGAATCCCCGCGGCGGTGCAGCAAGCTGCGCCGCCGCGGAGGATTCAATGGGGCCGCGGTACACTGGCGAGACCCCGCCAGTGGTGCCGGTCCGACCGCGGCTTTACCGCCGCGGTCGGAATCCCCATTGGAGCACCGCCGGCCTGTCGGCGGTGCTCCCGCGGTCCTCCGCCCTGGCGGTCAAAGACCGCCAGGGTCAGAATGAGGGCCTATGAGTGGTAGAGGGTGGGGATTGTGTTGGGGAAATTATTTGATTGGGTGGGTTTGAGTGAGTGGTGATTATTTAGATGTGAGTTGTACAATGAGGAAAATGAAAGAGTAGAAGTGAGTATAGATTAGCACATGTAGGTGTGCCATGCCAAAAGACAATTAAAATGTCTAAGATGGAAAGATAGCTTCAATCAAAGAAAATATACAAAATGTTAAAGTGGATTTAAATGGGCATCAGAAACAAACTGATCTGGAAAATGTACAGTGATATAACAATTTTGCACTCAGCTCAATGCTGTATGCAGGGTTTTGTCGGTTTTGTGGAGTTTGGAGAGAGAAGTGTGGTAGAGCTAGTAATAATTAAGTTGAGCTAGGCAAAAACAATATAGACCAGTTCTCACGGTCCTAATGCAGAGAGTTTAATGTCTTATCCCTCAGAAGCCTTGGAGATGGGAAGTCCTGGCTATCCTCAAAAATCCTCATTTGGACAATGTGCAATATGCTTTTCTTTTGAAATTGCTTGCATTTGGAATCCTGAAAAGGAAATATGAACATCGGCTTCCATGAGGAGGGCCTAACTATCTTGACTAGTTACTTTCTGGGAGAATTGTGAAGCTTCCTGCATTCAGATACCAGTTTATCACATTTATTACTTTATTTATCTCCTGGACTATTGCAGGAGTTCATTTTGTGTTGCCAGACTCACCTACATCTGGAAAATATATCTGAGATTCAACTCAAAATCAACATTTGTCTTGAAGTTGTTTTTTTATGGATGAAGGAGAGGTTTATCCATTTCCACATAGTGAAAGCAGAACCTAGACTGATCAGGGAGCCCCATGTATGCCACTCTGCCCTAGGGGCCCAAAACTCTGGGACCAGCTCCCAATGACCTGATGTAAGGAAAACAGGAACTGTGTCTGATGATAAACTGCTCTTTTTCCGAGATAAAATGATCTGCTAAAGAGGACAAATTGTAACAGTTAAGGAACATGCCCAAACTGATTCAGCTAGGCCAGCTATTCTTCTACATCAGCATCTTTGGCAGCTTGCCGATTGCAGACATTTCAGAAGTTGGTGGTAAATATGTGTATAAATCCAAAGATATTCAGCCACATTTCTGTGGGTCCCTCCCTTGATTTCATGTATAGCAGTAGATATCACTCAAAAAGTTCTCATGCTAAGTACCCTTGAAGAACCTGTGCTCAAAAAGGCTGCATTACATCCCTGAGCAAGAGAGAGATGAGAGAAGCACATAGAAAAAGCCATCTAGACACCCGGCGACCTATACTGGATCTATTGAGAATAAAGCATTCGATCTCATATTTAGCCTCTGTCCTACAAATCCAGGAAGTCCTGAACACTGCACTTTTCAAGTAAGCAATTAGAGGAATAGTTAACAAAGATTTTGCACCACCTGTGCACCACGCAAAGGAATGCTGGGCAACGTAAAACCTAGAATGAGATTTGCCAAGCAAAGCCACCTTGCGTGGCACTGCCTGGCTTGAGAAATCTGGAATTACGCAAGGCAGCACAAGTTGCTGCCTTGCATTACTCTGCCCCAGGGAGATGTTCCATGGGTGGAATGTAGGTGTTTCAAGGCATCCACCCATGTATTTTGGGCATTCCCAGATTTACCATGAGTGTTAGACCTGGGAATTCATAGAAATGCTGCACCTTCCCACGAGAGACATAACAAAAAGTCCTAAACTGTAAGTTTGGTCTAACCCCCCAGAGGTATCACCTGAGCTTCAGGGATAACTAGAATCAGTCACCCCATTCATTAGTAGATTTTGTGGGCTCATCTAGTAAAGCCTGGATGATTGATAAAGGGCAGCAAAATAAATGACTATGGTGGGCTGTACAATTTGTTTATGATGGAGCCCATTTAATACATTGGTTTACAGAGTTACACCAACACCTGATATATTCCAAGCTAACTGTGCCCAGAGAGATTGGGAAAGAGGCTGACTTTTGGATTAGCACGAGAAGGTCAAAGAAGGTACCTGGGTGGAGCATAGGAAAGGTGTAACAAGTCCTCACCAGCAAAAGGAACGGGGGTCAAAGACAACCAAAGGAGTTCCCTACAGTCTCTCAAAAATGTTTTTAGGAAAGGGAGTCCCATTCCTCTTCAGATGACAAGAAGGAAGGTAGTTGGTCAGGGCAATACCATTTCTCCCAAGAAGAAGCCCCCCCCCCCCACTGGTGAGCCTACACCATGGATTGCTAGTGTAGTGCTGGGGAGGAGATTGCCCCAGTTATCTTTGGTAATAGCTCTGAAGTAACCCTAGTGTTCCATGGTGACAAAGAGATGGCACCCAAGCCCACATGCCTGATAACACCAAAATGTACAACCTCTAGATTACCATCAATGGGAAGAGTGTGAGGGCTCTGAGAGACACAGGAACCAATGTGACAACTGTCAGGTGTCATCTGGTATCCTAAGAGAAGATTGCCCCTAATGTAATCTACCAAGACGTAACAGCTGATGAACAAGTGAGCCACTATCTTGTGACAATGGTTTCCCTGGAGTGGGGTGGGGTCTCTGGCTTTCTGAAGGTAGCTGTGACTCCAGCCTTGCCTGTTCAATGTTTGCTAGGGAATGACCTGGAGCAAACTATCTTGAAAGTGGTGGAGTTCAGGGAGCATGTTAAAAAGCTGGGATTACTTGAGCGGGTGCTCAAGACCACATGGTCCATGGGAACCCGTTAGGGGAGTCAGAAGGCCCTGCAGCCCAAGACAATGGCCCAGATGCCTGCAAATAGGAGATTGGGCAGGAGGTGTGATACAAAATTATTGAACATTCCCATTATCCAGAAAGTATCCAACCATGAGGAGTGGGCCGGTACTCACAGGGGATGATGTATGCCACCAAGGGAGACCTATGACATTTGAGTGGCAAGCTACAGGATGACTATCCCTGACAGAGCTCTGCAAGATGCAGAGAGAGTGCCCCATTCTCAAGGGTTGTTGACAATAGGCCAAGGCCTAGAAAAATGGCAACAGTTTTGGTGACCACCTCATTTATTGGGAGAATAAGGGAGTGAACCTAAGGTCCCTGAAAATACCAATGTGTTGTTGGTCCCCCAGGGGTATCAAGAATTCCTTCTAAAGATGTCTCATGACATTACCTTGGCAGGGCATCTGGGGCAGGCCAAAACATTTGACTGCATAGTCGCCATCTTTTACTGGTCTCAGATGTGGGTCCAGTCAAATGCGTACTGGAGGTTATGTGTGACTTGAGAAGGTGGGTGAGGACATTATTGGGCTTCTAGATCCCATAACAGTCATAGGGAACAGTTTTATCCTGAAGTTGATGGACTATGCCACTCAGTACTGAAAGAGTGGCAGAACCAGTATTTGCCAGGGAACTAAAGTGAATATTCACCCATGTGAGGTTTCCAAAGGAGGTAGTGTTATGGAGGCACCAACGTCATATCAGCCTACAGAAGGGCTGTGTGGGATCATTGAGGGGTTGTCAAAATGTTCTTCACATCATTCCATCCCCATACCAAATGGGCTTATTGATAGATTCAACAAGACCCTAAAGGACATATTGTGGGTATGCCTGAGCCCTTGAGATGCAATTAGGGCAGCCTATTACCATAACTGTTATTTGCTCATAGGGAGGTATACCTCAAAGGTGTGGACATAAGATCTTCTGAGTTACTGACTGGGTGCCCTGTAAGAGGGCCTGAAATTCTTGTGAAGAAGGGTTGGGAGAAAGGGTCCAAGAAACCTCCCCAATATGCTGTTGACTACATGAGAGCCAAGATGGAGTGCTATCTGAAAGAGACCACTGAGAACTTAAGATCCAGCCAGGAGATGATAAAGCAGTGGTATAACCAGTTTGGCACTCTGTTTGAATAACAACAGAGCCAACAGAGTGGGAAATGAAGGCTGTAAAAACCCCAAATCCATTAGGACAAGCGAACAGGGCCCTAAGACATTAATATAAAGAAGAGTGAGGTCACCTACTGGATGGACCTCCAGATACCTAGAAAACCCTTAAGGATCCTGCATGTCAACAGATTGAAAACAGACTTCAAAAGGTCCAAGATTACCATTCTCATAATGACAGATGGTGGTGATGTTAAGGAGAGTGAACCCCTCCCAGTCCTCCTAGCTTACAAGGAGCAATATGGGAGAATTCAGAATGTAATCCTCTCCTCCAATCTGACAGATGGTCCACAGAGGGA
Source organism: Pleurodeles waltl (assembly GCF_031143425.1). Lineage (NCBI taxonomy): Eukaryota > Metazoa > Chordata > Amphibia > Caudata > Salamandridae > Pleurodeles > Pleurodeles waltl. Next base: position 441,745,037 of record NC_090439.1, read on the forward strand.
TTGTCAACAGTTGTTGGGGCTTTTTGCGTCTCTTTTCTCACTAACCCAGGAATCACCAGTTGGTGCACCTATAATATTGACACCTCTCCCGTCTAAGCTCAACCCATCCTGGCTTGGGAACCTCCCAAAATAAAGACCCAAGCGAGAATATTTCTGGGACTTCATGAGCATACATGATATCAACATGGAATTTGTTCTGCACACTGATACTTCCATGTATGGGATTAGGCTTTTCCATCACTACTGAATGAGGAGCACTGAGAAACCTGTAGTCTTCATCAGTGGGGGGATCAGACCAGGCCTGTTTGGGACTCAAACTTAGGTCCAGTCAGACCATAAGCCCTCAAGGAGATTAATGCATATTAATTATTTTTTATTAAAGTGTATTTTTGCATTATTATTTTTTTAATTCACAATAAGTAATACAGATATCTTACAACTGATAATAAATGTACTATTTTCTTTTTTATGTAATATATATTTTAAAAAAATGTTTAGGTTGAAATTCAATTTGATCTACACCGAAAAAAAAATCAAAATTGCATTTAATATATTTTCATTCATTACAATTTTATGTACCCATTAATTTAATAGTACTCTAGCAATTGTGTATTGTGTTCTACCTTTAAAGTGCCAGAGATGAATGCATACTATTAATTTAAATTGGGAAAGGGAGTTACAAGAAATTCCCCAAGACACAGCTGGCTTGTCTGAACTTCAATGTAATATTTTTTTTAAAGATGGTGGTTCCTGTAATGGGATTTGATACAGGAACTACCAACAATATAACCTGAGAGACTGAAGAAGGATTGGGTGTATTGCAGGAACTGGATTACCCCAGTGGAGATTATTGAGAATGTCTGTTCGTATGTGCTAAAAATAAAAATGCCATTCATTAAAATGCCACAAAAATAGGACCTGACCTGCACCAAAAACCTATGCTAATTTTCAGAGAAATGTTAGCTGCTTGTGATGCAACTATGCTTAGTGTGAATTAGCACCAGCACCAGTTTCAAGAGGAGACCGCATGTTCCAGCAGACTCTGGGCCCCAGGAGGCGGCCTCAGGCCCACAGGCACACCAGCAATAACTTGCGCTCACAAGCGCTTTCATTTTCCCACAGTGTGGGACGCTAACAGCACCAGCACCAGTTTTAAGAAAAGACCATAGTTCCCAGCACGCTCAGGGCCCCAGCAGGTGGTCCCAGGCCCACGGGCACACCGGCACTGACTCGTGCTCATAAGCTATTTCATTCTCCCACAGCACAGGATGGTAACAGCACCAGCACCAGTTTCAAGGGGAGACTTCAAGTCCCAGCAGGCTCAGGGCCCCAGGAGGCAGTCCCAGGCCCACTACACACTGGCCCTGACTAATGTTCATAAGCACTTTCATTCTCCCACAGCACGGGACGCTAACAGCACCAGCACCAGTTTCAAGGGGAGACCGCGGGTACCAGCAGGCTCAAGGCCCCAAGAGGTGGTCCCAGGCTTACTGACGCACCAGCACTGACTAGTTCTAATAAGCGCTTTCATTCTCCCGCAGCGCAGGATGTGCCCGGACAAAGCCCAGACCAAGGGCAGGCCAATCCATGCCCTTCGGAGCCCGAAGGAGGCGGGATTGGGCCACCCCTCTAACATCTTCTATTAAGTAGGCTTTTGTAGATTTGGTTCGGTTGCATTTTGGTGGGGGCTGTATTATTGATTTAGTTGATCCAGAAGGGCCTACCCACTTCTTGAATTTAGTATTACTGATGGGTAAAAGGAAGGTGACCAAGGGCACGGCTGGGGTGGTGCACAAGAAAAACATAAGAGGCAAAAGCATGCAGCAAACAATTGCCTAATGGAAAGGATTGATAATCACTTTGCTTGAATGCAGGGAAATGTGAACCTCTCCCCCTGGCAACATTCCTGAAAGCACCCAGAGCATGTGCTCCCCCGCTAACTTGAGGGTATAACACACGAAAATCCCACAGATGTTGAAAAAGCGTGAGATGAAGGATTTAGCATCCATAGGGAAGGGGCAGACCATGTTGTCACCCACATTCCCTCAATACTAGCAAATGAGTCACCATATGATGGTAGTGATGTCCTACCTTGTATTGACTGCTTTAGCTCCTGAAGTGACACTTCAGATCTACATGATGATCCTGATATAGGTACCATGGTAGGTGTGACAGTAGATGCAACTGTCAATTCTATTGTGTCTGAGGCCAGGTACACTTCCCACATACAAGATCTAAAGTGTGAGGTGGGCCAGCTTAAATCTATGGTAACCATCTTAATCTCTATGATCAAACAGATAATGCCAGCAGATGGGACAACTGCCTAGGATCATGCCCATAATTTCACACTTAGGGGCATATTTATGCTATGGTTGTGCCAATTTAGCATCATTTATTTTGATGGTAAAATGGCGCAAACTTAACTCCATATTTATATTTTGACACTAGACACATTTAGTTGCATAATATTGAAGTTAGCACCATGTTTAGGATACACGAAACCACTTTGTGTTAATAAGATGCAAGGTAGGCGTTCCCGTCCTAAACATGACGATAACCCCCTAGCGCCATATTTATTCCCTGATGCAAAAACACCACTAACGAAGGAAACTGGCTCAAAAAATTGTAAAAAGTCAGATTAGCTCCAAAAATGAATGCCTGGTCAGACCTAGGAGCTAAAAAGAGGCTCACACACCATCCACTCGTAGAAAAAACCCAGAAGGAGCTTTAAAAACTGCCAGGACAAAATTGAAATGCTTCTGCTACAGCTTGGCACACGCCGAAGATGTATGCAAAAACAGCAGATCCAACCACCACCACTGCAGAAACCACAAACGCCTCCAGAGGCAGCCTAGAAGGAGGGAGCAAATTTTCCGACAGCGAATCACTATCTTAGGAATGAGGGAACAGGATGTGGTCCGGATGTACAGACTCAACCTGGAGTCCCTCATACACCTGCTGCACCTGGTAGCGCCACACATCACAGCAAGGCTGCAAACTCCCCATAACATCCTACCCACTACAAAACTCCTTGCTGTCCTCCACATGATGGTGTCTGATGGCATCTGGATGATTCCAGACAGTGGGTGCTTTAGTGGTTAGTATCTCCCTGTCATCCTTTTCCGTCTGCCTACCAAAGGTCTCGGACGCAAACCTAAGCCTAACACCACAACACATCTGCTTCCTAAACACCCAGCAGTTGCAACATGGGACCAAGCAAGGTTCCTATCAGATAGCTGGGTTTCCACATGTGCTGGGTGCAATGGACTGTACCCATGTCCAGCTGGTGCCACCTGCAGTTGTAGAACACCTCTATAGGAACCACAAGCACTCACAATGTGCAGGCTATCGTGGACCACCGTGGGCTCTTCACAAACATCCTGGCGAAATATCCTGGCAGTGACCATGACACATACATTTTTTTCAGTTGCACCATCAACCAGTAGTTTCAGGATGGGGAATACGCAATGGCCTACTCATAGGTAAGTCATCATACCACATAACACATGAACCATCAAGGACAAACAAGGCAAACTCAAAAATAAGTACACATGGGCAGGGCCACAGAGATGCACAGGCAACAACTAATAAGCCACATGCCACACCACAGAGCACACATTGCATGTCACAAACACATGCATCATAATCTACATAACACTGCAACACCCTGACTGGCAAACCATGTGTGGAGACATGGAGCCAAGTTTCCTTTGCATGCAGAAGCTGCTCACAAATCACTACATGTGCCCAGAGGTTGACAAATAAATGAAGATCACACACACACACATCACACCAAACAAAGAAGCTTACAGGTATGTCAATGGCATAGGCTATGATCATGACGAAGAAGTCGCACATAGGCACAGTCCTACGTAACTCATGGTGTGTAAGCTTGGGGCTGAACCTAAATCCAGTGCCACCCAAGTGGTACCATAACCAAGTATACATCAGCTGCACATACCTGACATACCTGCAGTGGACACATACACCTGTCTGCTGCATTCTATCCCACAAATAAATCTACAAAAATATTTGCCATTAAAGACCAAAGGGTTGAACCATGAGAAATGGGGCAGCTCCTACTCCAGTGTCACCTCATATGCGCCCCTAGTGCCCACTAAGAGCACCATGTCTGTTGCAACTACACAAAAGGCTCCACCATGGTCTTGTGTTTGTGAAAAAATCACTAACATTCATGGATGACATAGTTGGATGTGTTAGGTGTATATTGGAGATACCTGACCTTATATGCACCGTACTAAGGCACACATGTGAAAAATAGCTGTGCCCCCTCCCAAAGCCAGCATTGTGCATGTGTTGAAAGTGTCTGTCAGAAATCATGGAATAGAAGGCATGCAAAACATCTGCAACAAATTACTTCATCCAAAGAATGTGGGTCACACACTCACGTACACTCTATGGCTGGCACTACCATCATCTGCCACAAAGGGTCTCTAAGGCACATTAATTTAATGGAAAGGACAGAGTGCAGTACTGTGCCAAAATACGCTGTGCAGCCGACCCTCATTTACACAACGCAGGGATGTGCCTAAATTAATAGTATACAGCACACGCCTGTGTTGTCCCCAGGGCCTGCACAAAAATTAGCTACCAGCACCAACCCAGGCATCCTTTCATCATTGTGCAAGGATATCTGCTTTGAGCACTGTGATTGTAAATGTGTGTTAAGGGACTCCTTCCAGCACGGTAACTACCATGTGTAGCATTTTCACCTACAAAGCTTGCTGCAGTATGCAGCACATATCAAATTAGGTAAGACATGAGGAGGAATCAGAGTATACCTTCTTGTTGTGCCTTCCTAATGCCACTTCTGTGGTGGGGTGAGGTGTTGGTGCTTCTTCAGGGTAACAAAAACCTCCAAATCAAAGTCAGCTGGGAATGCTATGGGTGTTGCTGTTGCACACCCACAGCAACACCCACTGCACGCCCATCCCACACAAAGGGGTGTGTGTGAAGGGGCCATAGTCACAAGGTTGCATCAAGCAACAGTAAATGGTATAGTGCCACCTTAAAATATGGGGCAGAGCATAACGCTACCAAAGATTCTATAATAGTGAAGTTCTGGTGGCACTAGGTGCTCAAAATAATGGCCCTAAGTGTCACACTGCATGTGCAGCATGTCAAAAAGAATGGCACACTCTTGCTTTTTAGGGCAACAATGCTGTATTAACAACTGACACCATTGTGCTGCTATGAAGTGATGTGTGCAATGTAATACTAGTACACTGCTCCAAATAGGAACTACACAATACAAGGGCCTAAATCATGACCACCACTACTGGAAACAACATGATAGTTTCTGAGGCCATTGAGCCACTACCCAAGTTTGTCATGTCCATTGACAAAGTTCAAAGAAACCATTTCACAAGAATTGGAACATACAGTACACCACAAGCAAATTTGTGTTACAACTATCAACACCTAGGGGCATATTTATACTCTGTTTGCACCGAATTAGCGTCATTTTTTTTTTACTCTAATTCGGTGCAAAACAAACTCCATTTTTATACTTTGGTGCTAGACCCATCTACCGCCAAATTTATGGAGTTAAAGTCATTTTTTTAGAGTGGAGACCTACCTTGCCTTAATGAGATGCAAGGTAGGTGTTCCCGTGCAAAAAAATGACTCTATGGCCTTAAAGCCCTATTTAGGGGCATATTTATACTCCGAGGCATATTTATACTCTGCCCCGAATTAGTGTTGTTTTTTTTTTTACTCTAATTCGGGGCAAAACTAACTCCATATTTATACTTTGGTGCTAGACCCTTCAAGCACCAAGGCCCTGATTTATACTTTTTTTGTGCCGCATTAACTTCATTTTTTGATGCAAAAGTGGTGCAAACTTACAAAATATTACCCCTTATTTATACTTTTTGCTGCAGAACTGCACTAATTCAGTTTTGCTCCAAAAAGTTTAGCACCGGCTTGCACCATTTCTGTGCACCAGCCGGGCACCATATTTATGGAATGGTGCAAGCCGGTGCAAAGGGTAAGCTAGAGTAAAAAAAAATGACTTTAGTCGGGTGGGGCTGGCAGCATAGAGGAAGAGGGTTTAGCACCAAAAAATGACTTTAGGCAGGTTAGAGTAAAAAAAAAAATGACTAACCAGATTAGCGTAATTTTATGGTGCTAAACCTACCATGCCACATGACTCCTCCCTTAAAAAAGTTATGTTCACCACCCCAATGGCCAGCACAGAGGACAAGGGTCCCCTGGGCATGGCCATTGTATCCTGTGCCATGTCTGGGGGCCCATTTCAGGTCCCCCTATGGCCCTTTCAAAAATTAAAATGCAATCTTACCTATACATACCTGGGATGGAGTCCCCCATCCTCTGCAGTCCCTTTGGTGCCGGGGGGGTGCCCCTGGGGCCTGGGGAGGGCACCAGTGGGCTTATTCAATGGTGTTCCACCATGGAAATAGGCCCACAGGTCCCCTAACGCCTGCCCTGACCAAGGCTTTAAAAAATGGGGCAAAGCAAGCTTTGCCCCATTTCTTGACCCCTCCTCCCTTCTTGCACCATTTTTGCATGGGAGTATAAATATGGCCATAGAGTCATTTTTTGCACAGGACCGCCTACCTTGCATCTCATTAAGGCAAGGTAGGTTTCCACTTCCCAAAAATGACTTTAACTCCATAAATTTGGCGCTAGACAGGTCTAGCACCAAAGTATAAATATGGAGTTAGTTTTGCACTGAATTAGAGTTAAAAAAAATGATGCTAATTCAGTGCAAACAGAGTATAAATATGCTCCTTAGCATCAAAAAATAACGCTAATCTGGTTAGAGTCAATTATTTTGACTCTAACCTACCCAGCGTCATTTTTTTTTTTACGCTAGCCTACCTTTTGCACCGGCTTGCACCATTCCATAAATATGGTGCCCACCTGGTGATAAAAAATGGTGCAAGCCGGTGCAAAACTTTTTGGTGCAAAACTGCGTTAGTGCAGTTTTGCACCAAAAAGTATAAATAAGACCCCTAATGACACATCTCCTCTCTATCCTTTGCAGCTGACCAAGGGTACGGCATCCAGCCATGTGTGATGACCCCATTTGCTAATCCCACAATGGTGGAACAGCTGGCCTACAATGAGGGGCACAGGAAAAACGGCAATATGGTGGAGAGGACATTTGACCAGCTGAAATCCAGGTTCAGGTGGAACATAAACTCAGGGAAGGCCTTACACAGGGTCACATGTATGAAGATTTACCTGAATAGCAGGTTGGTAGTTTGCAGCCCCACAATGATATGGGAAACACCTTGACTCCATAATGAGTGATCAAGCCATGATGTATCACCAGGGTTGTTGAGGAGCTGGATAGCATGCCCATGCCTCCTAATGGCCAGGAAGAAAGTTATTTCAGACCTTTAGAGACATATGATCCTCACTAGTTAGGTGACACAAATGCTGATGAGGGTTGTGTTAGTTCCTGTGAGCCCTGTGTCCTTTTGCTTTTCTATGGATTGCCGTCATATCACTGACATGTACATGATACTGGTGATGCCGGGTTGGTTTTAGACATAGATGAGGTAGAATTCAGTGTTGTGTAATGTATGTGGGACTGTATGTGTTAGTTGCTATTGCAGTGTAAATGTTGATTCTGTACAAACGCCACCCAATGCTGATACTGATGCTTTCTTAACCTCATATTTCAGCTGCCAACATGACTCTTGATCAGTGGTGTGTGTTCATGAAGAGGGCATATCGGTGCCCCCACATCCTAGAAGTGCAAGGGGGATACCGCAGGATGGGCCAGCCTTATAGGCATGACAGAGATTTTGGGGAATGGCATGCTGGTCCCACACTGCAGGCTCCAAGGGACACAGGAGTCAGCACCTCAGGGATGCAGGGGGTCCCTGCTCCACCAACACCATCAACATCAGCACCACCTGTCAGCACACAGCCACAGGTACAGCCACCAGCAGCCAGTGTTCCCACCCAGTTTGAGTTGGACCTCAGGAGGGACTTGAATGCCATCCTCAAACACCTGGAAAAACTGAAAGAGAAGCGTCTGACAACCATAAAATCTTGAAGTTCATTAAGAAGATCAATAAACAGAACAAATGAACTTCAGGACAATTTGGACTACCCTCAGTTCCTTCCCCTCCCATCTGCATCTGAATGTGAAACATCAAAAGGACACACCCTTGTGGCCACAGACCAATGGGCTTGCTAACCATTTTATGGGTATGCTAAAGAAAGCAGTGCATCATTCAACTTCTGAGAAGCTCAATTTGAAAACAGTGCTGAAATCTACTATATGAGCTTATCGTACAACACCCTACTCAATCACAGGAGAAAGTCCTATGATTTTCATGTTCGGGAGAGCAATGGCAACCAAGATACCCCTATGGACCACAAAGAGAGATACTGATGAAACTTGATTCGTATGAGACTGTTGGCTCAAAAACAGAAAATGTAAATGTATGCAGACAAGAGGCGACATGCAAAAGTCCTCTTATTCCAAAGGTAGATTTGGTGATCACTAGACAGCTACAGGAATGAAAATCTGATGCTCCTCAAAATGCTAAACTACTTCAAGTAATGTCTACTAAAGGACATATGGTGACTGCCAACTGACCTGGGAAGTGTCTCACCAGAGACTCTTCTCACTTCTGGCCTGTGTTTCATCGATCTTCAGCTCAAGATGGTAAAAGAAAGACTGATTGTGAAAACTCAATGACTGTTGCTGATTCATTCTCATCCTTGGCAATTTCCAACATTGAAGATGACCATTCACAGCTTCCAGTATCAAGATTGGGTAGACAGATCAAAGCACGAAGCAGAAAAATTAAAGGGGTATATTTGTAAATGTTTCTTTATATATAGAGTTTTTGGATGTTGAATGATTTCTAAAAACAAATTGCAATTTTTCATTTGCCAGAGCGGCAGATGTAGTGTGTTGCATGATTTGAATGGAACCTTTATGGACTCCATATCAGTGATTAACATAATCACTAGAATAGAATGTATGAAAGTTTATTTTAGAATGTTGGAGTTCACATGTACACACTGAGGAATAAAGACATGTGCTTTACAGTTCCGTGTGTGTTCTACTCACTTAGAGGGGACAAGGCTAGTGAAGACACTACACTTAGGTGTGGCAAAAGCACTTTCCAGTGACATGAAGATTTTTCTCTATTAAGTTTCATTACAAATGGTGCACTGTGGAATGGTTTGCAGTGAGGCAAACAGGGTGTATTGCAATCATGAGAAGGTGTGCTTTAGGGGCCTTTTCCCCAATCAACCCCATCCACTGGCTGGTCATTAGAACATAAGTAGCACCTCACCCCGTGGTCCTTAGAACACTTTCTTGACCTCCCCCTTAACAGAAGAATGCTGAACATGTTGTGTTGTCTGAAACCTGTGTGGTGACCTGAAGGCTGGATCTGCATCCACTTGTACCCAGTAGAAAATAAATTGACTGAAAAAGTCAATTTGCTACTCTGTAGCTACAGGTGCATTGACATAACAAGCTGCAAGAGGCATTTCTCCTGGAGTGACCAGTAAACTAGTAACTGGAACTAGACTGGACCTTGTTGATGGACACTGCGCATTCTTGTCCTTAAGTATTGTGCCTGAGGTCTTGGAGCTTTAGAAGTGATGAAGAGGAGGTGATCCTCAAACTTCGAAAAGTTGGGACTTCCAAGACCTCTGAGCACCATTAGGAACTCATGGTAAAGGTATTGGATTTCAAAGTAACTTGATCAGATACAGCTTCATCTTTGTCCTGCTGAGGGTGTTGTGCTTCAGAAGGCAGACTAATCCAGAAGACTGTGAGTTTCTCCCACTCACAGTTTCAGCAAGACCTTGTCCAGTGCTATTTTAGATTTAGGGGTACTTTGGCAGATACAGCCTTCCGCCTTCCCCCACTCGAATATTCTGACATCCATTTAAGAGAATAAGTCAGAAGGTAAAATCTTTAACTGGAGTGAACCTGCAGGTGTACTTGCCTGGTGCTCCACTGTTGGCCTAAAATGGCACCTAAGTCTTGGTTAACTAAGAATAGTGACTACTGATGGTCAATATACTATTTTGTGCTGTTTTTGCCTTAAATATTTAAAAAGTCTTGTTGCCAGTCCCCTTATTGTTTTTGTCATTTTGGTGTCATTTTCCTTAATGCAATTTTCTCCATTTTTAGAAATTGATTGCAGGATTTCTACTGAGTTGTTTTTGAAATGTTTAACTCTTCTAGTTTTCCTAAACACCTTGGACATTTTCCTAGGGTAAGCATGTCTGCTCTGTGTCATACCTACCAGTGGCTCTTCCCAGGATTTGGGACTTATTGCATAGGTAGAATTCACATTCTCCCTAACTAATAACCGATTGTCTTACAGTGATGTTAGCATTATCCATATTGGGAGCAATGTCTCAGCAAGGGATTTGAAGGTGGTACTAATGGTAAGTTTGTAATGCCATTTGGTGAATTTGACATACACCGCTTTTCTATACAGCAATATTACAAAGAGAGATGCCAAGCAATATTTGTGACATCTAAATGGGGATATGGGGATGAAGTGTGAGGTACCGCTTGCAAGGAATGCTAAGTCAGCAGTAAAAAGAACATTTTTGTCTCCTGCAGTTTTTCATAGGAAACCTTGAAAAAAGTTGGCAATAGATATCATTTGTCAGTTAGACATTCTGGGCCTGCTTCCCACAAATATTTTCAGAGTTCAACTGAGGTCTAGAAAAGGTAAAGTATAAGCATGGAAGTGTTATGATTTAGAAGTATAAACGTGTCAAGGTCAGGACCACTCAACTTAAATCCAGGCTTCTGCTGGAGCAAAGCTTGAGTGCCCATACCCCTCTGACCTGATCCTCCACTCCCGAAGTACACAGAGTGTGGGCGATTAGTCCCGAGGATGGAGGGGTAATGATGGGGGAATGGGAGAAGGAGGAGATAAGACACGGTTCTGCAGTTTCAGGGGCTGGTGACTGGGTGAGCCGCAGTGTGCAGGACTGTGTTGACCTTGCTAATAAAACGAAAACACAATTAGCAAGTTACAGTTCACATTAAACAAATCCAAAATAATCTTAAACTGGTGTTGACTACTGCTGTTAATGTAGCCAGAACTCACCCCAATACACGCCTTTAAGAAATGGGGTGTTAAACAAGACCGGGTGAATCAGAACAGATCAGGGTGTCATGGAAGGAAAACAAATGTGCCATATTTCTGTTGGCCGGTTACATTGAGACCATGAACTCAAATGGCTTCCTTTACTCAACAGATTTTGTGGGTCATTAAACCTATTGCAAGTATAAGGGAATAGTTGCCATAACTGTTCATCAAAGTCACTGCAATCCTATTGTAAGCACAGGTGAATCATTAGCAGAACTGGTCATCAAAATCACTGCAAGCCTATTGGAAGCATATCCGAATCATTGACACCACTGCTTATGAAAAATACTTATGAGCCTGTTGTGCCTATAATATGAAAGTACCTTGTTCCTGGCTCATACTAGTCTTTAAGTAAAAGGGGAGGGTTGTATGTTTTAAAACATTCTGGGAACAGACCTTGTTTCTCCTCGAGGCACAGGGCACACTGGTGAATGTTTATCTCTCTTTCCTTTGCAGGGACCTGATGATGCCGCCGGAGCCTAGTGCCAGCTGCCGGAGCCTGGAGCCGGAGTTCAGTAGGCATAATGACCCGGAACTGGAGGAGTCAGGAAGACGATGGGAGCCAAGTGGCAGGTAAGGAAGTCTTAAGGACAAGCAGTGCCAGTGGCCACGGAAGCGGTTTAGATAATAAGCGCTCGCAAGTTGGCTCTCCGGGTGGGGCAGCATTACACTGTCAAGCACTTCTCCCGCTCACTTGCACTTGAGTCTAAATGTCAAAACACAACATTTACAAGGCAAGTCCACTTGCATGGGCATTAGTAAGCCCAACTGTCAAATACCAAATACCACGTGCACAAGATATGACTGAATAACATGTGAGGGTCATACTGTCACTGTTTTCACTGGGCTTACCGTCGAAGTTGATGAGGGTTGGGGAACGACCCCGATTCCGGCAGGTTCTGCTCTGGCTGAGGTAGGGGCGACCCCTTCCGGTAGCCACAGTGCTGTTTGACAATAGCAAGCCACTACAATCCGTGCCCTCCAGAAGGAGTCCCAGAGGAAAAAACCCAAAATGGTAAAAAAAACTCCAACAGGAACTCCCTGAAACAAAAGGATGACACAAGGACGTTAGAACTGAAGATCCGAGAGTACAGGAAAACTGGAGACGAAGACAGGTCAGGAATAACTGGATCCACAGGAGGAAACCAGCCGGAGCGTGACTACCACCAAAGGAGTGTTGCAACGCAATGAGCAAGAAGCTGAATTCCCCTGATATGCCCCTAGACAGGAAGTAGAAAACAGGAAGTAGAAACACCACCATCTTGGATTGGGGAAGAGATTATAACAATGAATAAACAACATGCGTCCAAACAAAGAAAAACAATGCATGCTGGGAAGAAAGGAAGTGAGCAGCATGCTGGGAAAGAGAAGGACATGTGTAAAAGAGAATCATGTGCAAACATCCGGCTTTTGCTTGTACGGCCGGTAAGTGGTGGAAAAAGAGGGTTTCCTAATATGCCTAATGTGCCAGAATGTTAAGCGCACTAAATGCGCCATGCGCGGCAGGTTCGAGACCCAACTCGGGGTCTCATCTCCTGCCGCGTCTGCCCTTGCAGCAGAAACAAAAGAAGGGGGCACGGCGAGTGCTGCAACCCCTGGCCGGACTCGCGGCTTCCCCCGCGGCCCGCTTGCAAGCCGCGGCTTCCCCCGTGGCTTGCCTGCAGGCTGCTGTGTTTACCGAATGCCGCGCGGCGGTGGCCCGTGCTTGCGGCCGCCGCGGCGCGACAGTAGGTCCCCCCCCCAAAGCCCCAGGTTTGTGAGGGAAAAGCCGAAAAAACCGACGGACTAAAAGAGGGGCATAAACCGAATGGGCATCCTCCCAGGAACAGTCACTCATAGGGTAGCCCCTCCAATGAATTAGATATTGGAGGCGGCCATGGAAAAACCGAGAGTCACAGATCTCCTGGACCTCGTACTCAGGCACATTATCAATCAACAGAGGGGGAGGACAGGAGAATTGTCTGTGAAAAGGATCAAGAAGGTAAGGTTTGAGTTGAGAGACATGGAATACAGAGTGTATCTTCCAAGTCTAGGGCAGGCGAAGACGCACAGACACTGAGTTAATCTTTTTGAGAATCAGGAAGGGACCATAATTAAGGGGATTTAAATTTGTTCTGAGTAAGACGGAGAGGCAGAAATCTAGAGGAAAGCCAAACCTTATCATGGACCTGATAGTGAGGAGCCTCACAACGTCTCTTATCAGCCATCTTTTTCATGCGTGACTTAGTGGCCACAAGGTTTGAATGGATAACACGTTGGACACCCCGTAGCTGTCGAACATAAGAGGAGATAGCAGGAAGATTGGAGGTATCTTTCAGGGGAGTCGGGAAGGCCTTAGGATGGAAACCGTAAGAGCCATAGAAAGGGAAGACTTTCGAGGCACTGTGTATGGAGTTGTTGTAGGAAAATTCTGCAAGTGGTAAACAGGTAGACCAATTACTCTGCGTAGCATTGCAGAAGCTACGTAAATATTGTTCGAGGCCTTGATTGAGTCGTTCCGTCTGTCCGTTTGTTTGAGGATGGAACCCTGATGATAAGGCCACTTCGATTCCCAAGGTCTTACAGAATTGTTTCCAGAATCGGGAGATATATTGAGGACCCCTATCCGATATAATGACCTGAGGTAATCCATGAAGTTGAAAGATTTCTTGTGTAAAGATTTGACTTAATTCTTTTGCCGTTGGTAACTTTCTTAAGGCCTTGAAGTGAGCCATTTTAGTGAAGGAGTCCACGGTTACCATAATTACTTGATTTCCCATTGAAGAGGGTAAAGAGCACATGAAATCCGTGGAGATAGTGTGCCATGGACCTGGGGAACTGGTAGTGGGCGAAGTAATCTTACTGGTTTAGTACGGGGTGTCTTGGCTTGAGCACATATAGGACAGGATGATACATAATCTTCAGTATCTGTCTTGAGAGTTGGCCACCAGAAGGAGCGAAGCAGAAGTTCGTGGGTAGCTTTCATTCCTCGATGACCTGCGATGGGGAAATCATGGCACATACATAAGGCTTCAGTCTGTACTAGCTTAGTGGGCAAGAACAGGGACTTATCATGATAATAATACCCTTGATCTATATGAAGTTGCGGACACAACTTATTCAGCTCTGTATCTTCTAGACGGGAATATTCGGACTTGACTTGGTCTAAAAAAGTCCGTACTAAACCAATGATCTTGTTATTGTCAAATAGGTTCTGTACAGGAGAATCGCTACACTCAGGGTAACGTCGGGACAAGGCATCTGCCAGGATGTTCTGAGAACCAGGGATGTATGTGATATAAAAGTCATATTGGCTGAAAAAGAAAGCCCATCGAGCCTGCCGGCTAGTCTGACACTGAAAGTTTCTCAAGCATTGTAGATTTCTGTGGTCTGTCTGGGCTTCAAAGGGTTCTTTCGAGCCCATCAGAAAGTGTCTCCATTCTGTGCACGCGGTCTTTAAGGCGAGTAATTCACGTTCTAGCACGGAATAGTTCTGTTCTGAATCGGATAAAATGTGTGACAGGTAGTATACAGGGTGCTCTGAATCATCATCGTCTTGTTTTTGCAGTAAGGCAGCCCCAATGGCTCTTTCTGAGGCATCTGCGACAACAATGAATTTTTGCTGGTGTCTGGGTGTCATAGAATAGGAGCTTGAATAAAGGCTTTCTTTAAGTCTTGAAAGGCTAACTCTGCGTCTTGTGTCCAACAAAAGCCCTTCTTTAGATTGTCTTTTTTAAGGGTTTGAGTAATGTAGCTGGTTCTCTGGGCAAAGTCTGCTATAAATTGGTGATAGAAATTGGCTAATCCCAAAAAACACTGAGGGGGTGATTCTAACCCCGGCGGTCTTAGACTGCCGGGGCCAGGGTCGGCGGGAGCACCGCCGACAGACCGGCGGTGCCCCGCAGGGCATTCTGACCGCGGCGCTTTGGCCGCGGTCAGTGCAGGAAAACCGGCGGTCTCCCGCCGGTTTTCCGCTGCCCCTTGGAATCCTCCAAGGCGGCGCAGCTTGCTGCGCCGCCGAGGGGATTCCGACCCCCCCTACCGCCATCCAGTTCCCGGCGGTCCGCCCGCCGGGAACCGGATGGCGGTAGGGGGGGGTCGCGGGGCCCCTGGGGGCCCCTGCAGTGCCCATGCCACTGGCATGGGCACTGCAGGGGCCCCCGTAAGAGGGCCCCTAAATGTATTTCACTGTCTGCTGCGCAGACAGTGAAATACGCGACGGGTGCAACTGCACCCGTCGCACAGCTTCCACTCCGCCGGCTCGATTCCGAGCCGGCTTCATCGTGGAAGCCTCTTTCCCGCTGGGCTGGCGGGCGGCCTGAAGGCGGCCGCCCGCCAGCGGCCTGAAGGCGGCCGCCCGCCAGCCCAGCGGGAATGTCAGAATTACCGCCGCGGTCTTTCGACCGCGGAACGGTAACCTGACGGCGGGACTTTGGCGGGCGGCCTCCGCCGCCCGCCAAGGTCAGGATGAGGGCCTGAGTCTCCTTGATGGAAGAGGGAGATGGCCAATCCAATATAGCTTGCACCTTGTCTAAATCCATGGCGACCCCAGTTTGGTTAATGCAATATCCCAAGTATTTTACCTCTGTCTGATCAAACTCGCACTTTTCGGGTTTGCAAAATAAATGGTGTTGTCTGAGTCTCTCTAGAACTTGGCGAACATGCTTAGAGTGTTGCTCTGGGTGGACAGAAAATATTAAAATGTTGTCGAGATAAACAACCACTGTTTGTTGTAGAAGATGGGAAAAAATAGAATCCATGAACCTTTGAAAAATGGAAGGGGCATTGGTGAGTCCGAATGGCATTACTCGATATTCGTAGTGACCGAAGGGTGTTTTAAAAGCGGTCTTCCACTCATCACCTTCTTTGATCCTTAAAAGATAGTATGCTCCTCTGAGATCCAGCTTGGTGAATCTCTTTGCCCCTCTGACTGCTTCTAGGATGTCCTTAATAAGGGGTAACGGGTACCGATCCTTAATAGTGATCTTGTTTAATCCTCTGAAATCAATACAGGGACGCAAATCTTTTGTCTTCTTAGGCACAAAGAAGAGAGGAGCCCCTGCAGGTGAAGAGGAGGGAGCAATCAATCCGCTCTGTATGTTCTCATCAAGGTATTCCTTAAGAATCTGCTTCTTAGGTTCTGTTAGAGAGTACATTCGCCCAAAAGGAACCACTGTATCTGGTTCTAAAGGAATGGCGCAATCGTATACTCTATGGGGTGGCAGTTCAGGTTTTTCTTGCTTCTGGAACACATTGGCATATTCTTGATAATGACTGGGTACTCCCTGTAGGACGTTAATAGAGCATCCAACCTTAGGGGGTGCTGCTTAGAAACCTTTTGGGGACCAATAATCTCCTGCTAGGTAGCAGTGGTGTTGGCAGAAGTGAGAGGATAAAGAAATAGTTCTTGTTTCCCAGTTGATGTAAGGGATGTGCCGTGTGAGCCATGGAATTCCCAGGATCATGACGTGGTGTGGTGATGAAATTAAATCAAACAAAAGATTTTCTTGGTGTTTCCCAAACTGGAGACAGAAAGTAGGGGTGGTATACTGTACGGGTCCTGAGGCCAAGAGTGATCCATCCACAGTGTGGACTTGTTCTGGTACTTCCTTAGGTATTTGTGCTATCTGTCGTTCTTTGGCCCATGCTTAATCTAATTAGATGCCACTGGCTCCGCAGTCCAATAAAGCCAGGGTTCTTTCTTCCCGGCCATCAGTTAAGTGAAGGATAACTGGTAAAAGAAAAAGAGCAGTTCCTTCCTCCCTGGAAGAACAAATGGAAGGTATTTCACGATATCCCGTCCTCACCCTTCTCACTGAGGACGGGAGTTGGCGTTTCCCAAAGACTTGGCTGGACGAATGGGGCAGGTGAGAATTAGGTGACCAGCTGCACCACAATACAGACAAAGTCCCTTCCTTCGTCTGTGTTCTCTTTCACTAGCTGATAAAGGTCCTCGAGCCGTATCAATTTGCATCGGCTCTTCCTCGGTAGCCCCCTTAGGTTCAGGACAGACTTCTTCGGTACGATGAGGGAAGGTGCGAGACGTCACTGAGTGTGATGGCAAACGACTCTTCCTTTTCTCTATTCTTCGCTCATTCAACCGATATTCTATTGTCAGGGTCTGATACATCAATCCTTTAAGGTTCTCTATTCTAGCAGAGTGCACCAGTTCATCCTTAATGTCCTCTCTGAGACCCCTGCGGAACAGTGTCACCAAGGTACGTTCCACCCAGGATGTTTCTGCTGCTAATTGTCTGAAACGGGTGATGTATTGTAATACATCTTGATTTCCTTGTTGGATATCGCAGAGAGCTTCTTCTGCTGAAGACTCGAGTCCAGGGCGCTCAAATATCTGTTTAAAGATAGTGACAAAGTTGGAATAATTAGACAGGCAGGGGTAATTTCTTGTCACTAAAGGAGTGGCCCAAGCCAAGGCTGGCCCCGATAAAGCGCTAATCAAATACCCCACCTTGGTCTTGTCTTGCACAAATTGTGAGGGGCGAAAAGCAAAATAAACCGTCAAGGCATCCAGGAATTCTCTCAATTTGTTAGGATCCCCGGAGAAACGAGGTGTAGCGGCAGATATTGAGGGGACATCAGTGGTCCTGGATGCAAAGGCTTGTCGATAGACGGTGTTTTCAGTACGTAGCTGTTGGAGTTCTTGAGCATGTTGTTGTATAGTCATGAGCAGGGTCTGACTGGTGGGTTCCGTATTTGCCACTGGATTATCCATGGTTCTGGACTGCAACTGGATTTTTGGGCGTTGCAATCTGTCACGGTTTTCACTGGGCTTACCGTCGAAGTTGATGAGGGTTGGGGAACGACCCTGATTCCAGCAGGTTCTGCTCTGGCCGAGGTAGGGGTGACCCCTTCCCGTAGCCACGGTGCTGTTTGACAATAGCAAGCCACTACAGTCCGTGCCCTCCAGAAGGAGTCCCAGAGGAAAAACCCCAAAAGGGTAAAAAACCTCCAACAGGAACTCCCTGAAACAGAAGGACACAAGGACGTTAGAACTGAAAATCCGAGAGTACAGGAAAACTGGAGACGAAGACAGGTCAGGAATAACTGGATCCACAAGAGGAAACCAGCCGGAGCGTGACTACCACCAAAGGAGTGTTGCAACGCAATGAGCAAGAAGCTGAATTTCCCTTATATACCCCTAGACAGGAAGTAGAAAACAAGAAGTAGAAACACCACCATCTTGGATTGGGGAAGAGATTATAACAATGAATAAACAACATGCATCCAAACAAAGAGAAACAATGCATGCTGGGAAGAGAGGAAGTGAGCAGCATGCTGGGAAAGAGAAGGACATGTGTAAAAGAGAATCATGTGCAAACATCCGGCTTTTGCTTGTACGGCCGGTAAGTGGTGGAAAAAGAGGGTTTCCTAATATGCCTAATGTGCCAGAATGTTAAGCGCACTAAATGCGCCATGCGCGGCAGGTTCGAGACCCAACTCGGGGTCTCATCTCCTGCCGTGTCTGCCCTTGCAGCAGAAACAAAAGAAGGGGGCGTGGCGAGTGCCGCGACCCCTGGCCGGACTCGCGGCTTCCCCCGCGGCCCGCTTGCAAGCCGCGGCTTCCCCCGTGGCTTGCCTGCAGGCCGCGGTGTTTACCGAATGCCGCGCGGCGGTGGCCCGTGCTTGCGGCCGCCGCGGCGCGACAGTAGGTCCCCCCCCAAAGCCCCAGGTTTGTGAGGGAAAAGCCGAAAAAACCGACGGACTAAAAAAGGGGCATAAACCGAATGGGCATCCTCCCAGGAACAGTCACTCATAGGGTAGCCCCTCCAATGAATTAGATATTGGAGGCGGCCATGGAAAAACCGAGAGTCACAGATCTCCTGGACCTCGTACTCAGGCACATTATCAATCAACAGAGGGGGAGGACAGGAGAATTGTCTGTGAAAAGGATCAAGAAGGTAAGGTTTGAGTTGAGAGACATGGAATACAGAGTGTATCTTCCAAGTCTAGGGCAGGCGAAGACGCACAGACACTGAGTTAATCTTTTTGAGAATCAGGAAGGGACCATAATTAAGGGGATTTAAATTTGTTCTGAGTAAGACGGAGAGGCAGAAATCTAGAGGAAAGCCAAACCTTATCATGGACCTGATAGTGAGGAGCCTCACAACGTCTCTTATCAGCCATCTTTTTCATGCGTGACTTAGTGGCCACAAGGTTTGAATGGATAACACGTTGGACACCCCGTAGCTGTCGAACATAAGAGGAGATAGCAGGAAGATTGGAGGTATCTTTCAGGGGAGTCGGGAAGGCCTTAGGATGGAAACCGTAAGAGCCATAGAAAGGGAAGACTTTCGAGGCACTGTGTATGGAGTTGTTGTAGGAAAATTCTGCAAGTGGTAAACAGGTAGACCAATTACTCTGCGTAGCATTGCAGAAGCTACGTAAATATTGTTCGAGGCCTTGATTGAGTCGTTCCGTCTGTCCGTTTGTTTGAGGATGGAACCCTGATGATAAGGCCACTTCGATTCCCAAGGTCTTACAGAATTGTTTCCAGAATCGGGAGATATATTGAGGACCCCTATCCGATATAATGACCTGAGGTAATCCATGAAGTTGAAAGATTTCTTGTGTAAAGATTTGACTTAATTCTTTTGCCGTTGGTAACTTTCTTAAGGCCTTGAAGTGAGCCATTTTAGTGAAGGAGTCCACGGTTACCATAATTACTTGATTTCCCATTGAAGAGGGTAAAGAGCACATGAAATCCGTGGAGATAGTGTGCCATGGACCTGGGGAACTGGTAGTGGGCGAAGTAATCTTACTGGTTTAGTACGGGGTGTCTTGGCTTGAGCACATATAGGACAGGATGATACATAATCTTCAGTATCTGTCTTGAGAGTTGGCCACCAGAAGAAGCGAAGCAGAAGTTCTTGGGTAGCTTTCATTCCTCGATGACCTGCGATGGGGAAATCATGGCACATACGTAAGGCTTCAGTCTGTACTAGCTTAGTGGGCAAGAAAGGGCCTTATCATGATAATAATACCCTTGATCTATATGAAGTTGCGGACACAACTTATTCAGCTCTGTATCTTCTAGACGGGAATATTCGGACTTGACTTGGTCTAAAAAAGTCCGTACTAAACCAATGATCTTGTTATTGTCAAATAGGTTCTGTACAGGAGAATCGCTACACTCAGGGTAACGTCGGGACAAGGCATCTGCCAGGATGTTCTGAGAACCAGGGATGTATGTGATATAAAAGTCATATTGGCTGAAAAAGAAAGCCCATCGAGCCTGCCGGCTAGTCTGACACTGAAAGTTTCTCAAGCATTGTAGATTTCTGTGGTCTGTCCGGGCTTCAAAGGGTTCTTTCGAGCCCATCAGAAAGTGTCTCCATTCTGTGCACGCGGTCTTTAAGGCGAGTAATTCACGTTCTAGCACGGAATAGTTCTGTTCTGAATCGGATAAAATGTGTGACAGGTAGTATACAGGGTGCTCTAAATCATCATCGTCTTGTTTTTGCAGTAAGGCAGCCCCAATGGCTCTTTCTGAGGCATCTGCGACAACAATGAATTTTTGCTGGTGTCTGGGTGTCATAGAATAGGAGCTTGAATAAAGGCTTTCTTTAAGTCTTGAAAGGCTAACTCTGCGTCTTGTGTCCAACAAAAGCCCTTCTTTAGATTGTCTTTTTTAAGGGTTTGAGTAATGTAGCTGGTTCTCTGGGCAAAGTCTGCTATAAATTGGTGATAGAAATTGGCTAATCCCAAAAAACACTGAGGGGGTGATTCTAACCCCGGCGGTCTTAGACTGCCGGGGCCAGGGTCGGCGGGAGCACTGCCGACAGACCGGCGGTGCCCCGCAGGGCATTCTGACCGCGGCGCTTTGGCCGCGGTCAGTGCAGGAAAACCGGCGGTCTCCCGCCGGTTTTCCGCTGCCCCTTGGAATCCTCCAAGGCGGCGCAGCTTGCTGCGCCGCCGAGGGGATTCCGACCCCCCCTACCGCCATCCAGTTCCCGGCGGTCCGCCCGCCGGGAACCGGATGGCGGTAGGGGGGGTCGCGGGGCCCCTGGGGGCCCCTGCAGTGCCCATGCCACTGGCATGGGCACTGCAGGGGCCCCCGTAAGAGGGCCCCTAAATGTATTTCACTGTCTGCTGCGCAGACAGTGAAATACGCGACGGGTGCAACTGCACCCGTCGCACAGCTTCCACTCCGCCGGCTCGATTCCGAGCCGGCTTCATCGTGGAAGCCTCTTTCCCGCTGGGCTGGCGGGCGGCCTGAAGGCGGCCGCCCGCCAGCGGCCTGAAGGCGGCCGCCCGCCAGCCCAGCGGGAATGTCAGAATTACCGCCGCGGTCTTTCGACCGCGGAACGGTAACCTGACGGCGGGACTTTGCCGGGCGGCCTCCGCCGCCCGCCAAGGTCAGGATGAGGGCCTGAGTCTCCTTGATGGAAGAGGGAGATGGCCAATCCAATATAGCTTGCACCTTGTCTAAATCCATGGCGACCCCAGTTTGGTTAATGCAATATCCCAAGTATTTTACCTCTGTCTGATCAAACTCGCACTTTTCGGGTTTGCAAAATAAATGGTGTTGTCTGAGTCTCTCTAGAACTTGGCGAAAATGCTTAGAGTGTTGCTCTGGGTGGACAGAAAATATTAAAATGTTGTCGAGATAAACAACCACTGTTTGTTGTAGAAGATGGGAAAAAATAGAATCCATGAACCTTTGAAAAATGGAAGGGGCATTGGTGAGTCCGAATGGCATTACTCGATATTCGTAGTGACCGAAGGGTGTTTTAAAAGCGGTCTTCCACTCATCACCTTCTTTGATCCTTAAAAGATAGTATGCTCCTCTGAGATCCAGCTTGGTGAATCTCTTTGCCCCTCTGACTGCTTCTAGGATGTCCTTAATAAGGGGTAACGGGTACCGATCCTTAATAGTGATCTTGTTTAATCCTCTGAAATCAATACAGGGACGCAAATCTTTTGTCTTCTTAGGCACAAAGAAGAGAGGAGCCCCTGCAGGTGAAGAGGAGGGAGCAATCAATCCGCTCTGTATGTTCTCATCAAGGTATTCCTTAAGAATCTGCTTCTTAGGTTCTGTTAGAGAGTACATTCGCCCAAAAGGAACCACTGTATCTGGTTCTAAAGGAATGGCGCAATCGTATACTCTATGGGGTGGCAGTTCAGGTTTTTCTTGCTTCTGGAACACATTGGCATATTCTTGATAATGACTGGGTACTCCCTGTAGGACGTTAATAGAGCATCCAACCTTAGGGGGTGCTGCTTAGAAACCTTTTGGGGACCAATAATCTCCTGCTAGGTAGCAGTGGTGTTGGCAGAAGTGAGAGGATAAAGAAATAGTTCTTGTTTCCCAGTTGATGTAAGGGATGTGCCGTGTGAGCCATGGAATTCCCAGGATCATGACGTGGTGTGGTGATGAAATTAAATCAAACAAAAGATTTTCTTGGTGTTTCCCAAACTGGAGACAGAAAGTAGGGGTGGTATACTGTACGGGTCCTGAGGCCAAGAGTGATCCATCCACAGTGTGGACTTGTTCTGGTACTTCCTTAGGTATTTGTGCTATCTGTCGTTCTTTGGCCCATGCTTAATCTAATTAGATGCCACTGGCTCCGCAGTCCAATAAAGCCAGGGTTCTTTCTTCCCGGCCATCAGTTAAGTGAAGGATAACTGGTAAAAGAAAAAGAGCAGTTCCTTCCTCCCTGGAAGAACAAATGGAAGGTATTTCACGATATCCCGTCCTCACCCTTCTCACTGAGGACGGGAGTTGGCGTTTCCCAAAGACTTGGCTGGACGAATGGGGCAGGTGAGAATTAGGTGACCAGCTGCACCACAATACAGACAAAGTCCCTTCCTTCGTCTGTGTTCTCTTTCACTAGCTGATAAAGGTCCTCGAGCCGTATCAATTTGCATCGGCTCTTCCTCGGTAGCCCCCTTAGGTTCAGGACAGACTTCTTCGGTACGATGAGGGAAGGTGCGAGACGTCACTGAGTGTGATGGCAAACGACTCTTCCTTTTCTCTATTCTTCGCTCATTCAACCGATATTCTATTGTCAGGGTCTGATACATCAATCCTTTAAGGTTCTCTATTCTAGCAGAGTGCACCAGTTCATCCTTAATGTCCTCTCTGAGACCCCTGCGGAACAGTGTCACCAAGGTACGTTCCACCCAGGATGTTTCTGCTGCTAATTGTCTGAAACGGGTGATGTATTGTAATACATCTTGATTTCCTTGTTGGATATCGCAGAGAGCTTCTTCTGCTGAAGACTCGAGTCCAGGGCGCTCAAATATCTGTTTAAAGATAGTGACAAAGTTGGAATAATTAGACAGGCAGGGGTAATTTCTTGTCACTAAAGGAGTGGCCCAAGCCAAGGCTGGCCCCGATAAAGCGCTAATCAAATACCCCACCTTGGTCTTGTCTTGCACAAATTGTGAGGGGCGAAAAGCAAAATAAACCGTCAAGGCATCCAGGAATTCTCTCAATTTGTTAGGATCCCCGGAGAAACGAGGTGTAGCGGCAGATACTGAGGGGACATCAGTGGTCCTGGATGCAAAGGCTTGTCGATAGACGGTGTTTTCAGTACGTAGCTGTTGGAGTTCTTGAGCATGTTGTTGTATAGTCATGAGCAGGGTCTGACTGGTGGGTTCCGTATTTGCCACTGGATTATCCATGGTTCTGGACTGCAACTGGATTTTTGGGCGTTGCAATCTGTCACGGTTTTCACTGGGCTTACCGTCGAAGTTGATGAGGGTTGGGGAACGACCCTGATTCCGGCAGGTTCTGCTCTGGCCGAGGTAGGGGTGACCCCTTCCCGTAGCCACGGTGCTGTTTGACAATAGCAAGCCACTACAGTCCGTGCCCTCCAGAAGGAGTCCCAGAGGAAAAACCCCAAAAGGGTAAAAAACCTCCAACAGGAACTCCCTGAAACAGAAGGACACAAGGACGTTAGAACTGAAAATCCGAGAGTACAGGAAAACTGGAGACGAAGACAGGTCAGGAATAACTGGATCAACAAAAGGAAACCAGCCGGAGCGTGACTACCACCAAAGGAGTGTTGCAACGCAATGAGCAAGAAGCTGAATTTCCCTTATATACCCCTAGACAGGAAGTAGAAAACAAGAAGTAGAAACACCACCATCTTGGATTGGGGAAGAGATTATAACAATGAATAAACAACATGCATCCAAACAAAGAGAAACAATGCATGCTGGGAAGAGAGGAAGTGAGCAGCATGCTGGGAAAGAGAAGGACATGTATAAAAGAGAATCATGTGCAAACATCCAGCTTTTGCTTGTATGGCCGGTAAGTGGTGGAAAAAGAGGGTTTCCTAATATGCCTAATGTGCCAGAATGGTAAGCGCACTAAATGCGCTATGCGCGGCAGGTTCGAGACCCAACTCGGGGTCTCATCTCCTGCCGTGTCTGCCCTTGCAGCAGAAACAAAAGAAGGGGGCGTGGCGAGTGCCGCGACCCCTGGCCGGACTCGCGGCTTCCCCCGCGGCCCGCTTGCAAGCTGCGGCTTCCCCCGCTGCTTGCCTGCAGGCCGCGGTGTTTACCGAATGCCGCGCCGCGGCGGCCCGTGCTTGCGCCCGCAGCCGCCGCCGCGTAACACATACACCATTAGAAATATTAAGAATCAAAGGTGTCTATGATTATCTGGAAACTAAGGGCCTTATTAATACTTTTTGGTGCAAAACTGCACTAACGCAGTTATGCACCAAAAAGTTTTGCACCGGCTTGCACCATTTGTTAGCACCAGCTGGGCACCATATTTATGGAATGGTGCAAATCGGTGCAAAGGGTAGGCTAGCGTAAAAAAAAAAATTACGCTGGTTAGGTTAGAGTCAAAATAAATGACTCTAATCAGATTAGCGTCATTTTTTTATGCTAAGGGGCATATTTATACTCTGTTTGCACTGAATTAGCGTCATTTTTTTTTTACTCTAATTCGTTGCAAAACTAACTCCATATTTATACTTTGGTGCTAGACCCATCTAGTACCAAATTTATGGAGTTAAAGTCATTTTTTGGAAGTGGAAACCTACCTTGCCTTAATGAGATGCAAGGTAGGCGGTCCAGGGCAAAAAATGACTCTATGGCCTTAACGCCACATTTATACTCCCATTCAAAAATGGTGCAAGGGAGGGAGGAGGGGTCCAGAAATGGGACAAAGCTTGCTTTGCCCCATTTTTTAAAGCCTGGGTCAGGGCAGGCGTTAGGGGACCTGTGGGCCTATTTCCATGGTGGAACACCATGTAATAAGCCCACAGGTGCCCTCCCCAGGACCCAGGGGCACCCCACCCACACCAGAGGGACTGCAGAGGATGGGGGACTCCATCCCAGGTAAGTATAGGTAAGATTGCATTTTATTTTTGAAAGTACCATAGGGGGCCCTGAAATGGGCCCCCATACATGGCCCAGGATGCAATGGCCATGCCCAGGGGACCCTTGTCCTCTGTGCTGGCCATTGGGGTGGTGGAAATGACTCCTGCCTTTTTTACGGCAGGAGTCATGTGGCATGGTAGGTTTAGCACCATAAAATGATGCTAATCTGGTTAGAGTAATTTTTGTTTACTCTAACCTGCCTAAAGTCATTTTTTGGTGCTAAACCCTCTTCTTCTATACTGCCAGCCCCACCCGACTAAAGTCATTTTTTTTTACTCTAGCCTACCCTTTGGACTTGCTGGCACCATTCCATAAATATGGTGCCCGCCTGGTGCACAGAAATGGTGTAAGCCGGTACTAAACTTTTTGGTGCAAAACTGAATTAGTGCAGTTCTGCAGCAAAAAATATAAATAAGGGGCAATATTTTGTAAGGTTGCACCACTTTTGCGTCAAAAAATGACATTAATGCGGCACAAAAAAAGAACAAATCAGGGTCTTGGTGCTAGAAGGGTCTAGCACCAAAGTATAAATATGGAGTTAGTTTTGTCCCGAATTAGAGTAAAAACAAAACGACGCTAATTCTATGCAAATGGAGTAGAAATATGCCGCTGAGTATAAATATGGCGTTAAGGCCAAAGAGTCATTTTTTTGCACGGGAACGCCTACCTTGCATCTCATTAAGGCAAGGTAGGTCTCCACTTCCAAAAAACTACTTTAACTCCATAAATTTGGCGCTAGACGGGTCTAGCACCAAAATATAAATATGGAGTTAGTTTTGCATTGAATTAGAGTAAAAAAAATGGCGCTAATTCGGTGCAAACAGAGTATAAATATGCCCCTAAGTACATATCCAAACAATGGTCAAGGAGGATGCATAGCACTAAAAAGGGAAAGGGGGCCATGGGGGCATTAAGGATACATGAGAACACATGACAACACATTAATCATTCTCCCAGCATTCCGAAAATGCGTAGTTGGCCTAAGGGGCCGGTTAGATGGTGCATAAGGCGTGCGTCGTAACGAAATGCAAGCTTCGAAAACAAATCGCAAGTTTTACCAATAAGTATTAGTACTCACCTGTAAAATTCCACAAGTATATAGCAATTTATGTGGTAATAAATCTACTACCTGGGAGTGGAGTGGGTGATTCAGGGACAGGAATACCATTGGAGGATCACTCGAAACATATGAACACGTGGTTGTCAAACAACCTTTTCACAATCCAATGACACCCTTGATATGGTGGGGGATTTTGTGTGGGTATGTGGCAAGGGTTTTTTACATGTAGAATAACAATTTAGCTGTAGAGAAAAAAGTTCACTTTTTTCTAGGTATTTACACCTGTGTATATGTGAAATGTTTATTGAAACAATTGCAAACACCTATATTTCTGAGCAGCTCTTGAAAGCTGAAATTGTCACTCCTTCTCAGCAGTCTTCCTAGACGTTTCAAGAATTCCAAAAATAAAATGATACATTTAATCTAAACTTAAGTCTACAGGAGTAAAGGTACATTTCTTTTATGAATTGGGTCCCTCAGGTGTCAAGAGAAAATAGTACTAGTTTTAGAAACTGAGGTATCTGTTGCCTTTTGTTTTGTAAACAGACGCACTTTAAACCTTGGTGGAATTTCAATTATAACGGAGTAATTGGAGTAATTTTTGTAATTCCATGGAACTCATTGATGCAGAATTAACAATAATAATGTGATTACTCCTGCTTGCATAATTTAATTTGAGGAAAAAATCTTACCACAAGAGTACATTATGCTTGTGCGCTGCTCACGGTTGTTATCTGTGTTCCGCTGCATTAAGCGCGATCTCTTAACTCAAAATGAATGCTTGCATCCATTTTGCACAGTAGCGCTACATGCAGGTATTAAGTTGAGCAAAAATCCTACCTCAAGAGCACATTTTAGAGAGTATGAAGGCTGCTTATGCTCAATATTTGTGTTCTGTTGTGGTTAGCACTGTATGCTAGAGCAAGATGCATCCTTGCACCCATTTTTTCAATAAGAAATAGTGCCTAATGCAGAATAACTCTTCTTTCATAATTTGCATAATCTTGCTGAATTCTTAAGTAATACTGTGTGCTTGTGCTACACAGAATTATGTAAATTACATTCACCATTACTTTCCATTATGGATGCACTTAGGAGCAGATTTATAGAAAAGTTGCACTGCACAAGTCAGCGCCACTTCACTACACCCCTTAGTGCCCCGTACCACCACCATGTGTGCGCTGTATTTAAAATGCAGCACACCATGGCGCAGGGTAGAGGACAATAGCATAATTATTTATGACGCTATTGATGTACTCTGCAGGAGTAGCTCCAAAATATTAGCTTTACTCCTGCAGAGTACATAGGGGCCCATTATAAATCTTGGAAGCCCCCTTTTAATGCCTGCTCTGAGCAGGCGTTAAAAGTGCCATACAAAATGACGCAACGAAATCTCTTAGATCTCCATGTGCCATTTTTTCAGCCTCCTTAACGGAAGAATGGCCCCTTTGCATACATTATGCCAGGCGCAGGCATAATGTAGCACAAAGGGTTATGAAGTGGCACAATGCATGTGTTGCGCCACTTTGTAAATATGGCGCTAAGATTTTGGCCTCGTTGGACCACATTAGCGTAAAGAAAAAAGGTGCTAATGGGGTGGAAGGTGGCGCTAATGGCTTATAAATATGCCCTCTAGTGTGATGCAGTCAATGGAGCTAAAGTATTTAGAAGTGATGTAGTATTCCTTGAGAAGTTTTGCTATAGAACATCAGACAACTGCATTCTAAAATCTAAAAGAGTCAGTGGGGGGATTATTGATGTTAAAATTATCAGTGAACCATAGGAATGTATGACTGTTAAAATAAGTTGCACATAGTCAACAGTGGTTTTGTGTAACAGTGCTTTTTATTGAGCCTATGAAAGGGAGATACATTTTTATCAGTGTCCATTGGGTGAAAAAGAAGAACGGGGGCCATTATGTGACTCAGAATGTTGTTTAGGCTACTCTGAAGTACCAAGAGTATTGTAAGCAGTGGAATGGAATGACAAGGGTGCTGTATATTAGTACACTTCCAGGGGCATATGGGCAAAACTCACAAAGTTACTATGGATACCAAAAACTATTACCATGTTGAAAAGTAACATTTTTGGGGCCTGGAAGTTTGAAGTGTGTGGAGTCTGTCCATGGTGAGCAGGTTATATGCTAAATGCCTGGCTGTGGATATTACCATTTGGGATTATCAGAAAGAGAAATCTCCGGATGTTCTCTATGGGTATATTCAGGAGAATAAACAAGGGCCCAACCTCGTTGCTGAAAGTGCACTGCATAGTGTCTTCTATTCAGCAATGTTTGTATGGTCTAAGCATATGTATTGTGTTAATTGTGGATTTGAGTATTTTTTGTTTACAAAGAGAAATACTATGATGAGAGTTAATGAGTGTCAAACAATGATGTAGTGAAGCCTTAAATTTGGATATGTTGTATTTTGCTGATGTGATGTTGAGCTGGCAGCAGATGGCAGAGGAGAAAATGTATTGATTGAACACTTTTATTGTAAATACAAATTATGTTACAATCTTACAAAGGAATTGCATTTTCCTCGTTTGACGCAAATTCTTATCTGAAAGTTACTAAGCCACGCAAATCCACTTTGTATGGCTTTGCATGGTTTAGTAAACACTCAGTAACACAACACATCACGTAGTGCTTCCTTGTGTTACTTTGCATCAGAGAGTCGTTACAAGGGTGGAGCACTGGTGTTCACATGCATCCATACATGGATATTGATGCAATCATAGATTTACTAAGAACAGTAAACCTGGGATTGTGCCAAATGGTGCACCTCTCAGCCCTAGTTGTAAATAAAATATATTTCATTATTTCTGGTACTTCTATGTGTGATGCATTCCTTATCATACATGGAAAAAAGGAAAATGCATTTAAGGGTTGATTTTGTGTAGAAAGGTAATCCTTCCTGCACAAAGGCATTCCAGCTTATAACCTAGGCACCCTTGCAGCATGCCATAAGGGTGCTGGGTTGGCACTAGGCATCACACATTGCACCAGTGCTATGAGGGAGCAAAGGGGCTCCATATCGTAGTAGATATAGCACATTTCTGCTCTGTTTCACTCAATGCAGCATCTTTGCTTACTGGCCTGCATTGTGTAAAATGTTAGCAAATATTTGCCTAAAGATCTTCATGAGCTGCAACTACATTCCTAGCATGAGTGCCAACAGTGCACAAGAGAAAGGCCAAGTTTACTTTTCTCTGTCAATTATAAGCACTTGCAATGTTAGATGCACTACAATCTCTTCTAAAGTTAACCCGCAGGCACCCTTGCACCACTGTAAGGCATTTTTCTCTTTCCCTGTTTGCTGCATAATGCAGCACAGATAGAAAGTGGAAAGTTTTCAGTGCAGCCATGTACTCTGACAGTTCTTACTTTGCCAGGCGCTCTAGAGACAGTACTGATGAAAGAGGGGGTCTCTGTTTGAAACTGGCTCCATTTTTCAGTAGAGTCGGACCAGCTTTTGTTCGAAAAAGTTAAAAGGCATCTCCGTGAAGGTGAGCGGAGCATCTTACTACATCCACGTGCAGAGAAATGATGAGGGTCACTGGGATCCCCTTTCTACCCTTTCCACCCTTTCCACCCTTTCCACCCTTAAACCATGCTCTGTTTTTAATTGTTAAAGAATGTCTCCAATGTTAATTCGAATGAAATCGACCCTCTCCCATCCTTCTAATACAAGCAGTAAGCATTACAAACGACAATATGTGCAGGAATATCTAAACTTTATATCTTTTGCTGAGTTCTCAGGACACAAAAAAGATGCTCACCTATTAGGACTTCAATTGCATATTGAAATAGAATAAATTTCGATGTTTAGTTCCTTAGAATTGTATGTATATCGCATATTAGTGCCTGTTAACTGAATTACAATACTATGACTATGAAGGCAGCCATAATTTCAAAATGGTGTAATGGTACAAATATATCTCTCGTGTGTTTATGATTACCAGTTTGCTTTCAACTGTAAAATATTTAAATATATGCAAATTCTCTCCTAAGCTTCCACTTACTGTCATATGTCATCCTATCTAAGAGACCATAAAACAGCAGGAATAGACCAGTCTGAAACAGTGAGAACATGAAAAAGGTTCTGATTCATGCAAATGGATGTAAATATATGTATATTTAAAGAAGGTTTACCCAACATAATTTTATTATACAGTTGTGACATTTATATCAGAAACAAATATTAGGTAAATATATATACAAGGTCAACAATTAAAAGGGCACGCTGTATTTCAGAAGAGTGGTTTTCGTTCAAAGTATCTCTTTCTAATTCAAAGACAAGGCTTTATTGTATTCTACTGATTGTACGCTTAACAAACCTCAATAGAAAAAGACTGCTAGAACACAAAGGTCTATTTTGTGGTTAATTGGTAAAAGAATTAATGATGTTGCCCATAGCTCTGCTTAAAGCCTTCGGAAGGTGATATTAGATTTTGGTGCGTAAAATACCAAGGCTGGCTAGTTTTAAATCCACCTCATAATCAAATACGAGACAGCCCCAGTCCCTATATCTCACGTGCAGATTCATGTTTTGTCCCTTTCTCGAATTTTTTTTGTCATTCTCGTTCTGTGTCTTTCCACTTTGTGTTTTTCACTCTCTTGCTCTTTGTAAATGATGTCTAATGGGGAAAAATAAGTGCCGGACCCTAAAAACTTTTTCCGGGCGGCCCCTCCGGCAACCACGGCTCAAATTAAACACTCTGGGTGTACATTTACAAGCCTCTTGCACTGCCATAGCATAATTTTTTTTGACACTACAGCAGCTCAAAACAATCTCCCACACAGTGCCGTATTTGCAAACTGGTGCAATGTCACCATTCCACCAGTTTGTAAACCCTTGTGCCACATTATACCTGTGCCAGGTATAATGTATGCAAAGCAGGAATTCCCCCGCAGGGAGGCCCAAAAAATGGCACAGTGAAGATTTTGCTGTGCCATTCTAGTGGCATTTTAACGCCTCCCCGCGGCAGGTGTTAAACTGCAGCTAGGCTATTTTCAATGAGCCTCCCCGAGCTTTGCTGGATTAGAGTCAAGGTTTTTGATGCTAGTCCAGCAAAGCACCACAACTGTATCAAACGTTTTTACGCAGTTGTGCTAATGAGCGCCTTGGTGCACTATATTATAAATCCAGGTCTACCATGGTGTCATTAGGGGAGCACCGGGTGACGCAAGGAATCTGGCGCATCAGAGCCAATGAGCCAGTCCCTTGTAGATGAAGCACTGATGGCCTTATTTATACTTTTTGGTGCAAAACTGCACTAACGCAGTTTTGCACCAAAAAGTTTTGCACTGGCTTTACCTATTTTTTAGCACCAGCTGGGCACCATATTTATGGAATGGTGCAAGCCAGTGCAAAGGATAGGCTATCGTGAAAAAATGACGTTAGGTAGGTTTAGAGTCAAAATAAATGACTCTAACCAGATTAGCGTCATTTTTTGATGCTAAGGGGCATATTTATACTCTGTTTGCACTGAATTAGCGTCATTTTTTTTAACTCTAATTCGGTGCAAAACTAACTCCATATTTATACTTTGGTGCTAGACCCGTCTAGTGACAAATTTATGGAGCTAAAGTCATCTTTTGGAAGTGGAAACCTACCTTGCCTTAATGAGATGCAAGGTAGGCGTTCCTGTACAAAAAATGACTCTATGGCCTTAACGCCATATTTAGGGGCATATTTATGGCATTGTCATTTTTTGCACGGGAACGCCTACCTTGCATCTCATTAAGGCAAGGTAGGTCTCCACTTCCCAAAAATTACCTTAACTCCATAAATTTGGCGCTAGACGGGTCTAGCACCAAAGTATAAATATGGAGTTAGTTTTGCACCGAATTAGAGTAAAAAAAATGACACTAATTTGGTGCAAACAGAGTATAAATATGCCTCTGAATTTCTTACTGCTCTGTTTGAAGACGGCAGTTGGAGGCTTTGGCGGATTATTAGTAGGGCTGTCGGTTTTACGGTATTTATTTTTATGACATTTCCGTCTGTATTTATCCATATTTATTTTTTTGTCACTTTATCTGTATTTATCTACGTTTATTTTGTTTGCGGGGCAAAGGAGGTGGTGTTGGTAGTATTTTTCCACATTTAACCGCTTCTATGCCTTGGACGAGATGATCTCGTCCAAGGCTACAGTTCCCCTGTGCCTTGGATGAGATCATCTCGTCCTAGGCACAGGGGAACTTGGGGGAGCGCTAGCGCGCCTCCCGTGCACCCCCCTCCCCCCCAGGCGGGGATGGAAGGGGAAGACCTTCCCCTTCCACCCCCGCCCCCCCCACGGCAATCCGATGACGTCAGCACGTGCACAGCGCGCTGACGTCATCTAGTGTTGCTGGGCGCGCTGGAAGCCATTTGCTTCCAGCGCGTCTTCGGAGAAGGACACAAAAGGTGAGTCCTTTCCGTTTTTGGGGGGCGGGGGGTGGTGAAAACAGACACCGGGGAAAGGAAAGGGTTTTTCCTTTCCCACTGTGCCTGTTTTCACAAGATTCCTGCTCCACGATCGCGGAGCAGGAGAGGAATCTCCACTAGGACACCAGGGATTTTCTTTTTTGTTTATTTTGGGGGCGACCCCTTGGGCAAGGGTCGCCCCCCCCGGGGCCATTGTTTTTAGTATTTTGCCCCCCCCCCCCCCGGGGGCAGATCTGCAGATTTTTCGGCGGATCTGCCCGCAGGGGGGGGGGCGAAAACCACTAGACACCAGGGATGTTATTTTTTGTGTGTATTTTGGGGGCGACCCCTTGGGCAAGGGTCGCCCCCCCGGGGGCAATTTTTTTTTGTATTTGGCCCCCCCCCCGGGGGCAGATCCGCCGATTTTTTGGTGGATCTGCCCCCATGGGGGGCGAAAACAACTAGACACCAGGGATTTTATTTTTGGTGTGTATTTTGGGGGCGACCCCTTGGGCAAGGGTCGACCCCCGCCTGGGGGCAATTTTTTTTTGTATTCGGCGGATCTGCCCCCGGGGGGGGGCGAAAACCACTCGACACCAGGGATTTATTTTTATTGTAAAGTTTTTTTGGGGGGCGACCCCTTGGGCAAGGGGCGCCCCACTGGGGGCTATATTTTTAGTATTTCGCCCCCCCCCCCCTGGGGGCAGATTGCCAATTTTTGGGCTGATCTGCTGCCAGGGGGGGGGGAAATAAACTAGACACCAGGGATTTTGTTTTTATTGTTTATTTTGGGGGCAACCCCTTGGGCAAGGGTCGATCCCCTGGGGAGCTATTTTTTTTTTCTGTTTCGGCCCCCCCGATGGCAGACCAGCCATTTTTTGGACGATCTGGCCCCCGGGGGGGTGGAAGCACACTAGGCGCCAGGGATTGTGTGGTGTGTGTGTGTGGTGTGTGTTTGGGGGCACCCCTTGGGCAACGGTCGCCCCCCTAAGGTGGGGAAAATTCGTATTGGCCATCTCTGCCCCTAATTTTGTAGGCCCATCTGCCCCCAAGGAGGGCAGAACCTCCAATACGGCAGGGATTTTTTTGTTTTGTTTTGTTTTGTGTTGTGCTGGGGGTGCCCCCTTTAGGAAGGGTCGCCACCTAAAGGGGGGCACAGAGGTGTTGCCCATTTCTGCCCCCCTTGGGGGCAGATTGGCCAATTTGTTTACGCCCATCTACCACCGAGGGGGGCAGGATCCGCCTAGGTACCAGGGACAACTTCTAAGTTCTTGGTGGTGTCTTGGTGGTGGGGTGTTTGTCAACTGGCAAAGTATTTGTATTTGTGATTATAGCAATTTATTTCTTCTTTTTCTTCTAGTTCAACGCTTTTGCTTTCTTTGCTGTGGATCTTTGCGGTTTTGGCAGTAGTTGTCCTGCGGTTTGCATAGTTGCATGTTTTAGGTAAGTGAAAGCAATTTACTCCAAAGGAGTATTGTTGACATGCATGAATGACATGTTTGTAGGTGGTGTACTAAATGCAGTATTGTGTGTTTGACATTGTCCTTAGATTTGAGCACAGTGATGTTTGTGTTGTCATATGTCTAATTTGCTTTTTTCTTTTTAGTGGGATATCATCGGTGATTGCTGTGTCTGTGCAGAGTAGTTGCTTGGTGAGTAGCTATTTCAGGCAACTGAGTGGTATAGTTTTTTGTAGTACATAACTCTTTGTGATAAAGCTACACTTTGTTTATTACTTATTTTAGTGCTAGTTGTTGTTGGCAATCCATTTGTTGTTAGGATCATGGCTAGCCGCAAAGTCACCGCTCAGCAGGTTGTTCGCATGCTCTTTGAGTCATCTTCAGACCATGATTACAACACTGACTCTGCATCTGAGGCAGAGGAGGAAGCAGGAGATTCTGGAAGTGAGTTTTCTGTCCGAGAGTATTCTTCTGATGAGGAAGCAACTCTCAGTGCAGATGAAGGGCCTGTGTTAGAGGAGGACATTGATGTGCCAAGAGTGCAGCAGCTTGGGGCTGAAGGGTTTCCCATTGGAAGACCTGACACCTGGATTGCCCCAAACATGGAGCAGCCACAATTACCTGCATTTACTGGTCTCCCAGGGTGTAGAGTTAATACGGAAAACTTTTTGCCTTTCCATTTCTTTCACTTGTTTATGGACGATGTATTTTTGGAAGAGATTGTGGAGCAGACAAATGTGTATGCAGAGCAATATTTGCGGGACAACGCTGCCAGACTTAAGCCTCAGTCTAGAGCTACTCAATGGGTTCCCACATATCTGGAAGAGATGAAAAGATTTTTAGGTTTGTCTTTTTTGATGGGGTTGATCAGGAAGCCGTCACTGGCTTCTTATTGGTCTACTAGTCCCTTGATGGCAACTGCTATATTTCCTGCAACTATGACACGTAATCGGTATTTGCTTCTTCTTCGTATGCTGCATTTTGTAGACAATGCTTTAGCCTTGCCACGAGATCACCCTGATTGTGACCGCCTTTTTAAGATTAGGCCTGTCCTTGATCATTTTGTGGATCGGTTTTCAGAGGTCTATGTTCCAGGCAAAGAGATAAGTGTGGACGAGTCTTTGGTCCTTTTCAAGGGGCGTTTAGTTTTTAAGCAGTACATTCCTAGTAAGAGGGCACGGTATGGGATTAAATTGTATCTGCTGTCAGAAAGCAGTACAGGATATGTGTATAATTTCCGGGTCTACACTGGTAAGGATTCCAGTATTGACCCTCCTGGTTGTCCGGCCACTTTTGGAGTTAGCGATAAAATTGTGTGGGAACTTGCTAGATGGCTGTTTAACAAAGGTCACCATTTGTACGTAGATAATTTCTACACTGGAGTGCAGTTGTTCAAGGAGTTGTTTAGGGTGGACACTGTTGCTTGTGGCACATTCCGTTCTAACCGGAAAGGCTATCCAAGGGAGCTTGTCTGTAAAAAACTTGAGAGGGGACAGTGCAGTGCCTTGCGGAATAATGAGCTGCTAGCTCTGAAATTTTCAGACAGGAGGGATGTGTACATGCTATCGACCATCCATGATGAGAGTACTTCCCCTGTGGCTGTTTGGGGTCAGGTTGCGGAAGTGCGCAAACCTGCGTGCATTTTGGACTACAATAGGCACATGGGTGGTGTTGATAGAGTAGATCAGAGGTTGGAACCTTACACTGCTCTTCGTAAGTCTTATGTGTGGTATAAAAAGTTGGCCCTACATTTATTTCATTTGGCAACTTTTAATGCCTTTATTGTATACAAGGATTGTTCACCTGAGTCAAGGATGACATTTGTTAAATTTCAGGAGTCGGTGATAGAAAGCCTTATTGTGGTGGAACCGGCAAGAGTTCCTAGAGTAGAAGTGGTGGAGGATGTGGCTAGATTGAAAGATCGGCACTTTCCAGATCACATTCCTCCCACTCCCAAAAAAGACATGCCCACAAAGAAATGTAGAGTATGTGCCCGGAGATTAATCCGGAGGGAGAGCCGGATGTACTGCCCCGACTGCCCTTCAAAGCCTGGGCTGTGTGTGCCCGGCTGTTACAGAAGTTACCATACCAAAAAAAAATTCTGGGAAATACCTTGAGCGTAAGCTGTCTGTTTTATATTTTCATATGTTTCACGGTTGGCATCTCTGTCATGTATTTAGTTACAGCTTTTGTGTTTGTAGTTTTGTGCTTATTTTATAATTAGTGGTTTCACAAAAAAAGTGATGGTGGTGTGCTTGGGGTGGCGCTTGGCTGGCGGTGTGCGTGGGGTGGCGCTTGTCTGGCGGTGTGCTTGGGGTGGCACTTGGCTGGCGGTGTGCGTGGGGTGGCACTTGGCTGACAGTGTGCGTGGGGTGGTGCTTGGCTGGCAGTGTGCGTGGGGTGGCGCTTGGCTGGTGGTGTGCGTGGGGTGGCGCTTGGCTGGCGGTGTGTTTGGTGTGGCGCTTGGCTGGCGGTGTGCTTGGGGTGGCGCTTGGCTGGCGGTGTCCTTGGGGTGGCGCTTGGCTGGCGGTGTGCTTGTGGTGGCGCTTGGCTGGCGGTGTGCTTGGGGTGGTGCTTGGCTGGCGGTGTGCTTGGGGTGGCGCTTGGCTGGCGGTGTGCGTGGGGTGGCGCCTGGCTAGCGGTGTGCGTGGGGTGGCGCTTGGCTGGCAGTGTGCGTGGGGTGTCGCTTGGCTGGCGGTGTGCTTGGGGTGGCGCTTGGCTGGCGGTGTGTGTGGGGTGGCGCTTGGCTGGCGGTGCCAGCCAAACGGCAGTCCACACTCCCATCAGCTGGTGTGATTCTTGTATCAGGCATGTGGGCGTATGTAAGTGATGGGCCCTTGAGTGGCGCGGTCTGTCGATGTGAGTGTTGTAATGTGCTGGGCCCGTGGCTGGCGGTGTGAATGGTCTTGTGCGTGTCATGTATGAAAGGTGTGTGAATGGACAGTAAAGCGGTTGGTGCCTTGTCGCAGCTTTACAGCTCACGAGCTGTGAGTCATTGGTTCAGTTTTTTGCCTTTCAGTTATTAGCAGTGCATTTCATTTTTGTGAAATCTCTTGTTAATAAAATTTGATCCACTGAACCATCATTCACCCTCGTGCCAAATCTAACCAGTATGTGTGGTAAAAATGACAAAACCTGCTCCGCTGTAATCAGGCGTCGCAGCACACCTGTGATACGCTAGGTGCCTCGGGTGGGACCCCGATGATGAAGCATGCCACCAACTTGGTTGGTGGGTGAGGGGTCTTCTTCACATAACCTAAGTGTGTTTCTTTTCACAATTTTAGTGTTTGGCACATCACGGACATATGTGCACACATCAATATGATATATTACAAAAATACCTGTTTTTGGGGGGGAGGGCCCACCTATGTTTTTGGTCCTGGGTGCGGCCTTCATCTAGGGAAACCTACAAAACCCAGACATTTTTTAAAACTAGACACCCCAAGGAGTCTAGGGAGGTGTGGCTTGCATGGCTCCCCCAACATTTTCTTACACAGACTCCTCTGTAAACCTCAAAATGTGCATAAAAAAGTATATTTTCCTGACTTTTCTTAGTAGGATCACCGCTCCAGCACAAAATTCCTACTCCCCAGTTTTCCCCTCAGTCTCCCAAGTAAAATGACACCTCACTTATGTGGGTCCCCAAAGCAGAGTCCGTCTAAAGATGTATAAAATAATATACCCTTATAAACTCGCTGTGCTATCCCTTCTATCTCTTCAAGTTTTGGGCCTTATTCTGTTGCAGGCACCTGGCCCACCCACACAAGTGAGGTATAATTTTTATCGGGAGACTTGGGGGAACGCAGGGTGGAAGGAGATTTGTGGCTCCTCTCAGATTCCAGAACTTTCTGTCACTGAAATGAGAGGAAAGGGTGTTTTTTTAGCCAAACTTTGAGGTTTGCAAAGGATTCTGGGTAACAGAACCTGGTTCGAGCACCACAAGTCACCCCATCTTGGATTCCCTAGGTCTCTAGTTTTCAAACATGCACAGGGTTGGTAGGTTTCCCTAGGTGCCGGCTGAGCTACAGGCCAAAATCCACAGGTAGGCACTGTTTCCTTTCAAAAAAAGGGATGTGTCCACGTTGCGCTTTGGGGCGTTTCCTGTCGCGGGCGCTAGGCCTACCCACACAAGTGAGGTATCATTTTTATCGGGAGACTTGGGGGAACGCTAGGTGGAAGGAAATTTGTGGCTCCTCTCAGATTGCAGAACTTTCTGCCACAGAAATGTGAGGAACATGTGTTTTTTTAGCCAAATTTTGAGGTTTGCAAAGGATTCTGGGTAACAGAACCTGGTCCAAGCCCCGCAAGTCATCCCTCCTTGGATTCCCCTAGGTCTCTAGTTTTCAGAAATGCACAGGTTTGGTAGGTTTCCCTAGGTGCCGTCTGAGCTAGAGGCCAAAATCTACAGGTAGGCACTTCGCAAAAAACACCTCTGTTTTCTTCCAAACATTTGGATGTGTCCACGTTGCGCTTTGGGGCGTTTCCTGTCGCGGGCACTAGGCCTACCCACACAAGTGAGGTATCATTTTTATCGGGAGACTTGGGGGAACAATGGGTGGAAGGAAATTTGTGGCTCCTCTCAGATTCCAGAACTTTCTGCCACAGAAATTTGAGGAACATGTGTTTTTTTAGCCAAATTTTGAGGTTTGCAAAGGATTCTGGGTAACAGAACCTGGTCCGAGCCCCGCAAGTCACCCCTCCTTGGATTCCCCTAGGTCTCTAGATTTCAGAAATGCACAGGTTTGGTAGGTTTCCCTAGGTGCCGGCTGAGCTAGAGGCCAAAATCTACAGGTAGGCACTTCGCAAAAAACACCTCAGTTTTCTTCCAAAAATTTGGATGTGTCCACGTTGCGCTTTGGGGCGTTTCCTGTCGCGGGCGCTAGGCCTACCCACACAAGTGAGGTATCATTTTTATCGAGAGACTTGGGGGAACGATGGGTGGAAGGAAATTTGTGGCTCCTCTCAGATTCCAGAACTTTCTGCCACAGAAATGTGAGGAACATGTGTTTTTGTATCCAAATTTTGAGGTTTGCAAAGGATTCTGGGTAACAGAACCTGGTCCGAGGCCCTCAAGTCACCCCTCCTTGGATTCCCCTAGGTCTATAGTTTTCAGAAATGCACAGGTTTGGTAGGTTTCCCTAGGTGCCGGCTGAGCTAGAGGCCAAAATCTACAGGTAGGCACTTCGCAAAAAACACCTCTGTTTTCCTCCAAAAAATTGGATGTGTCTACGTTGCGCTTTGGGGCGTTTCCTGTCGCGGGCGCTAGGCCTACCCACACAAGTGAGGTATCATTTTTATCGGGAGACTTGGGGGAACGCTGGGTGGAAGGAAATTTGTGGCTCCTCTCAGATTCCAGAACTTTCTGCCTCAGAAATGTGAGGAACATGTGTTTTTTTAGCCAAATTTTGAGGTTTGCAAAGGATTCTGGGTAACAAAACCTGGTCCGAGCCCCGCAAGTCACCCCTCCTTGGATTCCCCTAGGCCTCTAGTTTTCAGAAATGCACAGGTTTGGTAGGTTTCCCTAGGTGCCGGCTGAGCTAGAGGCCAAAATCTACAGGTAGGCACTTCGCAAAAAACACCTCTGTTTTCTTCCAAAAATTTGGATGTGTCCACGTTGCGCTTTGGGGCGTTTCCTATCGTGGGCGCTAGGCCTACCCACACAAGTGAGGTATCATTTTTATCGGGAGACTTGGGGGAACGCTGGGAGGATGGAAATTTGTGGCTCCTCTCAGATTCCAAAACTTTCTGCCACAGAAATGTGAGGAACGTGTTTTTTTAGCCAAATTTTGAGGTTTGCAAAGGATTCTGGGTAACAGAACCTGGTCCGAGCCCCGCAAGTCACCCCTCCTTGGATTCCCCTAGGTCTCTAGTTATCAGAAATGCAAAGGTTTGGTAGGTTTCCCTAGGTGCTGGCTGAGCTAGAGGCCAAAATCTACAGGTAGGCACTTCGCAAAAAACACCTCTGTTTTCTTCCCAAAATTTGGATGTGTCCACGTTGCGCTTTGGGGCGTTTCCTGTCGCCGGCGCTAGGCCTACCCACACAATCGAGGTATTATTTTTATCGGGAGACTTTGGGTAACGCTGGGTGGAAGGAAATTTGTGGCTCCTCTCAGATTCCAGAACTTTCTGCCACAGAAATGTGAAGAACGTGTGTTTTTTTAGCCAAATTTTGAGGTTTGCAAAGGATTCTTGGTAACAGAACCTTGTCCGAGCCCCGCAAGTCACCCCTCCTTGTATTCCCCTAGGTCTCTAGTTTTCAGAAATGCACATGTTTGTTAGGTTTCCCTAGGTGCCGGCTGAGCTAGAGGCCAAAATCTACAGGTAGGCACTTCGCAAAAAACACCTCTGTTTTCTTCCAAACATTTGGATGTGTCCACGTTGCGCTTTGGGGCGTTTCCTGTCGCGGGCACTAGGCCTACCCACACAAGTGAGGTATCATTTTTATCGGGAGACTTGGGGGAACAATGGGTGGAAGGAAATTTGTGGCTCCTCTCAGATTCCAGAACTTTCTGCCACAGAAATTTGAGGAACATGTGTTTTTTTAGCCAAATTTTGAGGTTTGCAAAGGATTCTGGGTAACAGAACCTGGTCCGAGCCCCGCAAGTCACCCCTCCTTGGATTCCCCTAGGTCTCTAGATTTCAGAAATGCACAGGTTTGGTAGGTTTCCCTAGGTGCCGGCTGAGCTAGAGGCCAAAATCTACAGGTAGGCACTTCGCAAAAAACACCTCAGTTTTCTTCCAAAAATTTGGATGTGTCCACGTTGCGCTTTGGGGCGTTTCCTGTCGCGGGCGCTAGGCCTACCCACACAAGTGAGGTATCATTTTTATCGAGAGACTTGGGGGAACGATGGGTGGAAGGAAATTTGTGGCTCCTCTCAGATTCCAGAACTTTCTGCCACAGAAATGTGAGGAACATGTGTTTTTGTATCCAAATTTTGAGGTTTGCAAAGGATTCTGGGTAACAGAACCTGGTCCGAGGCCCTCAAGTCACCCCTCCTTGGATTCCCCTAGGTCTATAGTTTTCAGAAATGCACAGGTTTGGTAGGTTTCCCTAGGTGCCGGCTGAGCTAGAGGCCAAAATCTACAGGTAGGCACTTCGCAAAAAACACCTCTGTTTTCCTCCAAAAAATTGGATGTGTCTACGTTGCGCTTTGGGGCGTTTCCTGTCGCGGGCGCTAGGCCTACCCACACAAGTGAGGTATCATTTTTATCGGGAGACTTGGGGGAACGCTGGGTGGAAGGAAATTTGTGGCTCCTCTCAGATTCCAGAACTTTCTGCCTCAGAAATGTGAGGAACATGTGTTTTTTTAGCCAAATTTTGAGGTTTGCAAAGGATTCTGGGTAACAAAACCTGGTCCGAGCCCCGCAAGTCACCCCTCCTTGGATTCCCCTAGGCCTCTAGTTTTCAGAAATGCACAGGTTTGGTAGGTTTCCCTAGGTGCCGGCTGAGCTAGAGGCCAAAATCTACAGGTAGGCACTTCGCAAAAAACACCTCTGTTTTCTTCCAAAAATTTGGATGTGTCCACGTTGCGCTTTGGGGCGTTTCCTATCGTGGGCGCTAGGCCTACCCACACAAGTGAGGTATCATTTTTATCGGGAGACTTGGGGGAACGCTGGGAGGATGGAAATTTGTGGCTCCTCTCAGATTCCAAAACTTTCTGCCACAGAAATGTGAGGAACGTGTTTTTTTAGCCAAATTTTGAGGTTTGCAAAGGATTCTGGGTAACAGAACCTGGTCCGAGCCCCGCAAGTCACCCCTCCTTGGATTCCCCTAGGTCTCTAGTTATCAGAAATGCAAAGGTTTGGTAGGTTTCCCTAGGTGCTGGCTGAGCTAGAGGCCAAAATCTACAGGTAGGCACTTCGCAAAAAACACCTCTGTTTTC
Source organism: Pleurodeles waltl (assembly GCF_031143425.1). Classification (NCBI taxonomy): domain Eukaryota; kingdom Metazoa; phylum Chordata; class Amphibia; order Caudata; family Salamandridae; genus Pleurodeles; species Pleurodeles waltl. Next base: position 441,787,331 of record NC_090439.1, read on the forward strand.
TTCCCAAAATTTGGATGTGTCCACGTTGCGCTTTGGGGCGTTTCCTGTCGCCGGCGCTAGGCCTACCCACACAATCGAGGTATTATTTTTATCGGGAGACTTTGGGTAACGCTGGGTGGAAGGAAATTTGTGGCTCCTCTCAGATTCCAGAACTTTCTGCCACAGAAATGTGAAGAACGTGTGTTTTTTTAGCCAAATTTTGAGGTTTGCAAAGGATTCTTGGTAACAGAACCTTGTCCGAGCCCCGCAAGTCACCCCTCCTTGTATTCCCCTAGGTCTCTAGTTTTCAGAAATGCACATGTTTGTTAGGTTTCCCTAGGTGCCGGCTGAGCTAGAGGCCAAAATCTACAGGTAGGCACTTCGCAAAAAACACCTCTGTTTTCTTCCAAAAATGTGGATGTGTCCATGTTGCGCTTTGGGGCGTTTCCTGTTGCGGGCGCTAGGCCTACCCACACAACTGAGGTATCATTTTTATCGGGAGACTTGGGGGAACGCTTGGCGGCAGGAAATTTGTGGCTCCTCTCAGATTCCAGAACTTTCTGCCACAGAAATGTGAGGAACATGTGTTTTTTTAGCCAAATTTTGAGGTTTGCAAAGGATTCTGGGTAACAGAACCTGGTCCGAGCTCCGCAAGTCACCCCATCTTGGATTCCCCTTGGTCTCTAGTTTTCAGAAATGCACAGGTTTGGTAGGTTTCCCTAGGTGCCGGCTGAGCTAGAGGCCAAAATCTACAGGTAGGCACTGCGCAAAAAACACCTCTGTTTTCTTTCAAAAATGTGGATGTGTCCACGTTGCGCTTTGGGGCGTTTCCTGTTGCGGGCGCTAGGCCTACCCACACAAGTGAGGTATCATTTTTATCGGGAGACTTGTGGGAACGCTGGGTGGAAGGAAATTTGTGGCTCCTCTCAGATTCCAGAACTTTCTGCCACAGAAATGTGAGGAACATGTGTTTTTTTAGCCAAAATTTGAGGTTTGCAAAGGATTCTGGGTAACAAAACCTGGTCCGAGCCCCACAAGTCACCCCTCCTTGGATTCCCCTAGGTCTCTAGTTTTCAGAAATGCACAGGTTTGGTAGGTTTCCCTAGGTGCCGGCTGAGCTAGAGGCCAAAATCTACAGGTAGGCACTTCGCAAAAAACACCTCTGTTTTCTTCCAAAAATTGGGATGTGTCCACGTTGCGCTTTGGGGCGTTTCCTGTCGCGGGCGCTAGGCCTACCCACACAAGTGACGTATCATTTTTATCGGGAGACTTGGGGGAACGCTGGGTGGAAGGAAATTTGTGGCTCCTCTCAGATTCCAGAACTTTCTGCCACAGAAATGTGAGGAAAATGTGTTTTTTTAGCCAAATTTTGAGGTTTGCAAAGGATTCTGGGTAACAGAACCTGGTCCGAGCCCCGCAAGTCACCCCTCCTTGGATTCCCCTAGGTCTCTAGTTTTCAGAAATGCACAGGTTTGGTAGGTTTCCCTAGGTGCCGGCTGAGCTAGAGGCCAAAATCTACAGGTAGGCACTTCGAAAAAAACACCTTTGTTTTCTTTCAAAAATTTGGATGTGTCCACGTTGCGCTTTGGGGCGTTTCCTGTCGCCGTCGCTAGGCCTACCCACACAAGCGAGGTATCATTTTTATCGGGAGACTTGGGGGAACGCTGGGTGGAAGGAAATTTGTGGCTCCTCTCAGATTCCAGAACTTTCTGCCACAGAAATGTGAGGAACATGTGTTTTTTTATCCAAATTTTGAGGTTTGCAAAGGATTCTGGGTAACAGAACCTGGTCCGAGCTCCGCAAGTCACCCCATCTTGGATTCCCCTTGGTCTCTAGTTTTCAGAAATGCACAGGTTTGGTAGGTTTCCCTAGGTGCCGGCTGAGCTAGAGGCCAAAATCTACAGGTAGGCACTTCGCAAAAAACACCTCTGTTTTCTTCCAAAAATTTGGATGTGTCCACGTTGCGCTTTGGGGCGTTTCCTGTCGCGGGCGCTAGGCCTACCCACACAAGTGAGGTATCATTTTTATCGGGAGACTTGGGGGAACGCTGGGTGGAAGGAAATTTGTGGCTCCTCTAAGATTCCAGATCTTTCTGCCACAGAAATGTGAGGAACATGTGTTTTTTTAGCCAAATTTTGAGGTTTGCAAAGGATTCTGGGTAACAGAACCTGGTCCGAGCCCCGCAAGTCACCCCTCCTTGGATTCCCCTAGGTCTCTAGTTTTCAGAAATGCACAGGTTTGGTAGGTTTCAATAGGTGCCGGCTGAGCTAGAGGCCAAAATCTACATGTAGGCCCTTCGCAAAAAACACCTCTGTTTTCTTCAAAAAATTTGGATGTGTCCACGTTGCGCTTTGGGGCGTTTCCTGTCGCCGGCGCTAGGCCTACCCACACAAGCGAGGTATCATTTTTATCGGGAGACTTGGGGGAATGCTGGGTGGAAGGAAATTTGTGGCTCCTCTCAGATTCCAGAACTTTCTGCCACAGATATGTGAGGAACATGTGTTTTTTTAGCCAAATTTTGAGGTTTGCAAAGGATTCTGGGTAACAGAACCTGGTCCGAGCCCCGCAAGTCACCCCTCCTTGGATTCCCCTAGGTCTCTAGTTTTCAGAAATGCACATGTTTGGTAGGTTTCCCTAGGTGCCGGCTGAGCTAGAGGCCAAAATCTACAGGTAGGCATTTCGCAAAAAACACCTCAGTTTTCTTCCAAAAATTTGGATGTATCCACGTTGCGCTTTGGGGCGTTTCCTGTCGCGGGCGCTAGGCCTAACCACACAAGTGAGGTATCATTTTTATCGGGAGACTTGGGGGAACGATGGATAGAAGGAAATTTGTGGCTCCTCTCAGATTCCAGAACTTTCTGCCACAGAAATGTGAGGAACATGTGTTTTTTTAGCCAAATTTTGAGGTTTGCAAAGGATTCTGGGTAACAGAACCTGGTCCGAGGCCCTCAAGTCACCCCTCCTTGGATTCCGCCTACATCTCTAGTTTTCAGAAATGCACAGGTTTGGTAGGTTTCCCTAGGTGCCGGCTGAGCTAGAGGCCAAAATCTACAGGTATACACTTCGCAAAAAAACACCTCTGTTTTCTTCCAAAAATTTGGATGTGTCCACGTTGCGCTTTGGGGCGTTTCCTGTTGCGGGCGCTAGGCCTACCCACACAAGTGAGGTATCATTTTTATCGGAAGACTTGGGGGAACGCTGGGTGGAAGGAAATTTGTGGCTCCTCTCAGATTCCAGAACTTTCTGCCACAGAAATGTGAGGAACATGTGTTTTTGTAGCCAAATTTAGAGGTTTGCAAAGGATTCTGGGTAACAGAACCTGGTCCGAGCCCCGCAAGTCACCCCTCCTTGGATTCCCCTAGGTCTCTAGTTTTCAGAAATGCACAGGTTTGGTAGGTTTCCCTAGGTGCCGGCTGAGCTAGAGGCCAAAATCTACAGGTAGGCACTTCGCAAAAAACACCTCTGTTTTCCTCCAAAAATTTGGATGTGTCTACGTTGCGCTTTGGGGCGTTTCCTGTCGCGGGCGCTAGGCCTACCCACACAAGTGAGGTATCATTTTTATCGGGAGACTTGGGGGAACGCTGGGAGGAAGGAAATTTGTGGCTCCTCTCAGATTCCAGAACTTTCTGCCACAGAAATGTAAGGAACATGTGTTTTTTTAGCCAAATTTTGAGGTTTGCAAAGGATTCTGGGTAACAGAACCTGGTCTGAGCCCGGCAAGTCACCCCTCCTTGGATTCCCCTAGGTCTCTAGTTTTCAGAAATGCACATGTTTGGTAGGTTTCCATAGGTGCCGGCTGAGCTAGAGGCCAAAATCTACAGGTAGGCACTTCGCAAAAAACACCTCAGTTTTCTTCCAAAAATTTGGATGTATCCACGTTGCGCTTTGGGGCGTTTCCTGTTGCGGGCGCTAGGCCTACCCACACAAGTGAGGTATCATTTTTATCGGGAGACTTGTGGGAACGCTGGGTGGAAGGAAATTTGTGGCTCCTCTCAGATTCCAGAACTTTCTGCCACAGAAATGTGAGGAACATGTGTTTTTTTAGCCAAAATTTGAGGTTTGCAAAGGATTCTGGGTAACAAAACCTGGTCCGAGCCCCACAAGTCACCCCTCCTTGGATTCCCCTAGGTCTCTAGTTTTCAGAAATGCACAGGTTTGGTAGGTTTCCCTAGGTGCCGGCTGAGCTAGAGGCCAAAATCTACAGGTAGGCACTTCGCAAAAAACACCTCTGTTTTCTTCCAAAAATTGGGACGTGTCCACGTTGCGCTTTGGGGCGTTTCCTGTCGCGGGCGCTAGGCCTACCCACACAAGTGACGTATCATTTTTTTCGGTAGACTTGGGGGAACGCTGGGTGGAAGGAAATTTGTGGCTCCTCTCAGATTCCAGAACTTTCTGCCACAGAAATGTGAGGAAAATGTGTTTTTTTAGCCAAATTTTGAGGTTTGCAAAGGATTCTGGGTAACAGAACCTGGTCCGAGCCCCGCAAGTCACCCCTCCTTGGATTCCCCTAGGTCTCTAGTTTTCAGAAATGCACAGGTTTGGTAGGTTTCCCTAGGTGCCGGCTGAGCTAGAGGCCAAAATCTACAGGTAGGCACTTCGAAAAAAACACCTTTGTTTTCTTTCAAAAATTTGGATGTGTCCACGTTGCGCTTTGGGGCGTTTCCTGTCGCCGTCGCTAGGCCTACCCACACAAGCGAGGTATCATTTTTATCGGGAGACTTGGGGGAACGCTGGGTGGAAGGAAATTTGTGGCTCCTCTCAGATTCCAGAACTTTCTGCCACAGAAATGTGAGGAACATGTGTTTTTTTAGGCAAATTTTGAGGTTTGCAAAGGATTCTGGGTAACAGAACCTTGTCCGAGCCCCACAAGTCACCCCTCCTTGGATTCCCCTAGGTCTCTAGTTTTCAGAAATGCACATGTTTGGTAGGTTTCCCTATGTGCCGGCTGAGCTAGAGGCCAAAATCTACAGGTAGGCACTTCGCAAAAAACACCTCTGTTTTCTTTCAAAAATTTGAATGTGTCCACGTTGCGCTTTGGGGCGTTTCCTGTCGCGGACGCTAAGCCTACCCACACAAGTGAGGTATCATTTTTATCGGGAGACTTGTGGGAACGCTGGGTGGAAGGAAATTTTGGCTCCTCTCAGATTCCAGAACTTTCTGCCACAGAAATGTGAGGAACATGTGTTTTTTTATCCAAATTTTGAGGTTTGCAAAGGATTCTGGGTAACAGAACCTGGTCCGAGCTCCGCAAGTCACCCCATCTTGGATTCCCCCTGGTCTCTAGTTTTCAGAAATGCACAGGTTTGGTAGGTTTCCCTAGGTGCCGGCTGAGCTAGAGGCCAAAATCTACAGGTAGGCACTTCGCAAAAAACACCTCTGTTTTCTTCCAAAAATTTGGATGTGTCCACGTTGCGCTTTGGGGCGTTTCCTGTCGCGGGCGCTAGGCCTACCCACACAAGTGAGGTATCATTTTTATCGGGAGACTTGGGGGAACGCTGGGTGGAAGGAAATTTGTGGCTCCTCTAAGATTCCAGATCTTTCTGCCACAGAAATGTGAGGAACATGTGTTTTTTTAGCCAAATTTTGAGGTTTGCAAAGGATTCTGGGTAACAGAACCTTGTCCGAGCCCCACAAGTCACCCCTCCTTGGATTCCCCTAGGTCTCTAGTTTTCAGAAATGCACATGTTTGGTAGGTTTCCCTATGTGCCGGCTGAGCTAGAGGCCAAAATCTACAGGTAGGCACTTCGCAAAAAACACCTCTGTTTTCTTTCAAAAATTTGAATGTGTCCACGTTGCGCTTTGGGGCGTTTCCTGTCGCGGACGCTAAGCCTACCCACACAAGTGAGGTATCATTTTTATCGGGAGACTTGTGGGAACGCTGGGTGGAAGGAAATTTTGGCTCCTCTCAGATTCCAGAACTTTCTGCCACAGAAATGTGAGGAACATGTGTTTTTTTATCCAAATTTTGAGGTTTGCAAAGGATTCTGGGTAACAGAACCTGGTCCGAGCTCCGCAAGTCACCCCATCTTGGATTCCCCTTGGTCTCTAGTTTTCAGAAATGCACAGGTTTGGTAGGTTTCCCTAGGTGCCGGCTGAGCTAGAGGCCAAAATCTACAGGTAGGCACTTCGCAAAAAACACCTCTGTTTTCTTCCAAAAATTTGGATGTGTCCACGTTGCGCTTTGGGGCGTTTCCTGTCGCGGGCGCTAGGCCTACCCACACAAGTGAGGTATCATTTTTATCGGGAGACTTGGGGGAACGCTGGGTGGAAGGAAATTTGTGGCTCCTCTAAGATTCCAGATCTTTCTGCCACAGAAATGTGAGGAACATGTGTTTTTTTAGCCAAATTTTGAGGTTTGCAAAGGATTCTGGGTAACAGAACCTGGTCCGAGCCCCGCAAGTCACCCCTCCTTGGATTCCCCTAGGTCTCTAGTTTTCAGAAATGCACAGGTTTGGTAGGTTTCAATAGGTGCCGGCTGAGCTAGAGGCCAAAATCTACAGGTAGGCCCTTCGCAAAAAACACCTCTGTTTTCTTCAAAAAATTTGGATGTGTCCACGTTGCGCTTTGGGGCGTTTCCTGTCGCCGGCGCTAGGCCTACCCACACAAGCGAGGTATCATTTTTATCGGGAGACTTGGGGGAATGCTGGGTGGAAGGAAATTTGTGGCTCCTCTCAGATTCCAGAACTTTCTGCCACAGATATGTGAGGAACATGTGTTTTTTTAGCCAAATTTTGAGGTTTGCAAAGGATTCTGGGTAACAGAACCTGGTCCGAGCCCCGCAAGTCACCCCTCCTTGGATTCCCCTAGGTCTCTAGTTTTCAGAAATGCACATGTTTGGTAGGTTTCCCTATGTGCCGGCTGAGCTAGAGGCCAAAATCTACAGGTAGGCACTTCGCAAAAAACACCTCTGTTTTCTTTCAAAAATTTGGATGTGTCCACGTTGCGCTTTGGGGCGTTTCCTGTTGCGGGCGCTAGGCCTACCCACACAAGTGAGGTATCATTTTTATCGGAAGACTTGGGGGAACGCTGGGTGGAAGGAAATTTGTGGCTCCTCTCAGATTCCAGAACTTTCTGCCACAGAAATGTGAGGAACATGTGTTTTTGTAGCCAAATTTAGAGGTTTGCAAAGGATTCTGGGTAACAGAACCTGGTCCGAGCCCCGCAAGTCACCCCTCCTTGGATTCCCCTAGGTCTCTAGTTTTCAGAAATGCACAGGTTTGGTAGGTTTCCCTAGGTGCCGGCTGAGCTAGAGGCCAAAATCTACAGGTAGGCACTTCGCAAAAAACACCTCTGTTTTCCTCCAAAAATTTGGATGTGTCTACGTTGCGCTTTGGGGCGTTTCCTGTCGCGGGCGCTAGGCCTACCCACACAAGTGAGGTATCATTTTTATCGGGAGACTTGGGGGAACGCTGGGAGGAAGGAAATTTGTGGCTCCTCTCAGATTCCAGAACTTTCTGCCACAGAAATGTAAGGAACATGTGTTTTTTTAGCCAAATTTTGAGGTTTGCAAAGGATTCTGGGTAACAGAACCTGGTCTGAGCCCGGCAAGTCACCCCTCCTTGGATTCCCCTAGGTCTCTAGTTTTCAGAAATGCACATGTTTGGTAGGTTTCCATAGGTGCCGGCTGAGCTAGAGGCCAAAATCTACAGGTAGGCACTTCGCAAAAAACACCTCAGTTTTCTTCCAAAAATTTGGATGTATCCACGTTGCGCTTTGGGGCGTTTCCTGTTGCGGGCGCTAGGCCTACCCACACAAGTGAGGTATCATTTTTATCGGGAGACTTGTGGGAACGCTGGGTGGAAGGAAATTTGTGGCTCCTCTCAGATTCCAGAACTTTCTGCCACAGAAATGTGAGGAACATGTGTTTTTTTAGCCAAAATTTGAGGTTTGCAAAGGATTCTGGGTAACAAAACCTGGTCCGAGCCCCACAAGTCACCCCTCCTTGGATTCCCCTAGGTCTCTAGTTTTCATAAATGCACAGGTTTGGTAGGTTTCCCTAGGTTCCGGCTGAGCTAGAGGCCAAAATCTACAGGTAGGCACTTCGCAAAAAACACCTCTGTTTTCTTCCAAAAATTGGGATGTGTCCACGTTGCGCTTTGGGGCGTTTCCTGTCGCGGGCGCTAGGCCTACCCACACAAGTGACGTATCATTTTTTTCGGTAGACTTGGGGGAACGCTGGGTGGAAGGAAATTTGTGGCTCCTCTCAGATTCCAGAACTTTCTGCCACAGAAATGTGAGGAAAATGTGTTTTTTTAGCCAAATTTTGAGGTTTGCAAAGGATTCTGGGTAACAGAACCTGGTCCGAGCCCCGCAAGTCACCCCTCCTTGGATTCCCCTAGGTCTCTAGTTTTCAGAAATGCACAGGTTTGGTAGGTTTCCCTAGGTGCCGGCTGAGCTAGAGGCCAAAATCTACAGGTAGGCACTTCGAAAAAAACACCTTTGTTTTCTTTCAAAAATTTGGATGTGTCCACGTTGCGCTTTGGGGCGTTTCCTGTCGCCGTCGCTAGGCCTACCCACACAAGCGAGGTATCATTTTTATCGGGAGACTTGGGGGAACGCTGGGTGGAAGGAAATTTGTGGCTCCTCTCAGATTCCAGAACTTTCTGCCACAGAAATGTGAGGAACATGTGTTTTTTTAGGCAAATTTTGAGGTTTGCAAAGGATTCTGGGTAACAGAACCTTGTCCGAGCCCCACAAGTCACCCCTCCTTGGATTCCCCTAGGTCTCTAGTTTTCAGAAATGCACATGTTTGGTAGGTTTCCCTATGTGCCGGCTGAGCTAGAGGCCAAAATCTACAGGTAGGCACTTCGCAAAAAACACCTCTGTTTTCTTTCAAAAATTTGAATGTGTCCACGTTGCGCTTTGGGGCGTTTCCTGTCGCGGACGCTAAGCCTACCCACACAAGTGAGGTATCATTTTTATCGGGAGACTTGTGGAACGCTGGGTGGAAGGAAATTTTGGCTCCTCTCAGATTCCAGAACTTTCTGCCACAGAAATGTGAGGAACATGTGTTTTTTTATCCAAATTTTGAGGTTTGCAAAGGATTCTGGGTAACAGAACCTGGTCTGAGCTCCGCAAGTCACCCCATCTTGGATTCCCCCTGGTCTCTAGTTTTCAGAAATGCACAGGTTTGGTAGGTTTCCCTAGGTGCCGGCTGAGCTAGAGGCCAAAATCTACAGGTAGGCACTTCGCAAAAAACACCTCTGTTTTCTTCCAAAAATTTGGATGTGTCCACGTTGCGCTTTGGGGCGTTTCCTGTCGCGGGCGCTAGGCCTACCCACACAAGTGAGGTATCATTTTTATCGGGAGACTTGGGGGAACGCTGGGTGGAAGGAAATTTGTGGCTCCTCTAAGATTCCAGATCTTTCTGCCACAGAAATGTGAGGAACATGTGTTTTTTTAGCCAAATTTTGAGGTTTGCAAAGGATTCTGGGTAACAGAACCTTGTCCGAGCCCCACAAGTCACCCCTCCTTGGATTCCCCTAGGTCTCTAGTTTTCAGAAATGCACATGTTTGGTAGGTTTCCCTATGTGCCGGCTGAGCTAGAGGCCAAAATCTACAGGTAGGCACTTCGCAAAAAACACCTCTGTTTTCTTTCAAAAATTTGAATGTGTCCACGTTGCGCTTTGGGGCGTTTCCTGTCGCGGACGCTAAGCCTACCCACACAAGTGAGGTATCATTTTTATCGGGAGACTTGTGGGAACGCTGGGTGGAAGGAAATTTTGGCTCCTCTCAGATTCCAGAACTTTCTGCCACAGAAATGTGAGGAACATGTGTTTTTTTATCCAAATTTTGAGGTTTGCAAAGGATTCTGGGTAACAGAACCTGGTCCGAGCTCCGCAAGTCACCCCATCTTGGATTCCCCTTGGTCTCTAGTTTTCAGAAATGCACAGGTTTGGTAGGTTTCCCTAGGTGCCGGCTGAGCTAGAGGCCAAAATCTACAGGTAGGCACTTCGCAAAAAACACCTCTGTTTTCTTCCAAAAATTTGGATGTGTCCACGTTGCGCTTTGGGGCGTTTCCTGTCGCGGGCGCTAGGCCTACCCACACAAGTGAGGTATCATTTTTATTGTGAGACTTGGGGGAACGCTGGGTGGAAGGAAATTTGTGGCTCCTCTAAGATTCCAGATCTTTCTGCCACAGAAATGTGAGGAACATGTGTTTTTTTAGCCAAATTTTGAGGTTTGCAAAGGATTCTGGGTAACAGAACCTGGTCCGAGCCCCGCAAGTCACCCCTCCTTGGATTCCCCTAGGTCTCTAGTTTTCAGAAATGCACAGGTTTGGTAGGTTTCAATAGGTGCCGGCTGAGCTAGAGGCCAAAATCTACAGGTAGGCCCTTCGCAAAAAACACCTCTGTTTTCTTCAAAAAATTTGGATGTGTCCACGTTGCGCTTTGGGGCGTTTCCTGTCGCCGGCGCTAGGCCTACCCACACAAGCGAGGTATCATTTTTATCGGGAGACTTGGGGGAATGCTGGGTGGAAGGAAATTTGTGGCTCCTCTCAGATTCCAGAACTTTCTGCCACAGATATGTGAGGAACATGTGTTTTTTTAGCCAAATTTTGAGGTTTGCAAAGGATTCTGGGTAACAGAACCTGGTCCGAGCCCCGCAAGTCACCCCTCCTTGGATTCCCCTAGGTCTCTAGTTTTCAGAAATGCACATGTTTGGTAGGTTTCCCTAGGTGCCGGCTGAGCTAGAGGCCAAAATCTACAGGTAGGCACTTCGCAAAAAACACCTCAGTTTTCTTCCAAAAATTTGGATGTATCCACGTTGCGCTTTGGGGCGTTTCCTGTCGCGGGCGCTAGGCCTACCCACACAAGTGAGGTATCATTTTTATCGGGAGACTTGGGGGAACGATGGATAGAAGGAAATTTGTGGCTCCTCTCAGATTCCAGAACTTTCTGCCACAGAAATGTGAGGAACATGTGTTTTTTTAGCCAAATTTTGAGGTTTGCAAAGGATTCTGGGTAACAGAACCTGGTCCGAGGCCCTCAAGTCACCCCTCCTTGGATTCCGCCTACATCTCTAGTTTTCAGAAATGCACAGGTTTGGTAGGTTTCCCTAGGTGCCGGCTGAGCTAGAGGCCAAAATCTACAGGTATACACTTCGCAAAAAAACACCTCTGTTTTCTTCCAAAAATTTGGATGTGTCCACGTTGCGCTTTGGGGCGTTTCCTGTTGCGGGCGCTAGGCCTACCCACACAAGTGAGGTATCATTTTTATCGGAAGACTTGGGGGAACGCTGGGTGGAAGGAAATTTGTGGCTCCTCTCAGATTCCAGAACTTTCTGCCACAGAAATGTGAGGAACATGTGTTTTTGTAGCCAAATTTAGAGGTTTGCAAAGGATTCTGGGTAACAGAACCTGGTCCGAGCCCCGCAAGTCACCCCTCCTTGGATTCCCCTAGGTCTCTAGTTTTCAGAAATGCACAGGTTTGGTAGGTTTCCCTAGGTGCCGGCTGAGCTAGAGGCCAAAATCTACAGGTAGGCACTTCGCAAAAAACACCTCTGTTTTCCTCCAAAAATTTGGATGTGTCTACGTTGCGCTTTGGGGCGTTTCCTGTCGCGGGCGCTAGGCCTACCCACACAAGTGAGGTATCATTTTTATCGGGAGACTTGGGGGAACGCTGGGAGGAAGGAAATTTGTGGCTCCTCTCAGATTCCAGAACTTTCTGCCACAGAAATGTAAGGAACATGTGTTTTTTTAGCCAAATTTTGAGGTTTGCAAAGGATTCTGGGTAACAGAACCTGGTCTGAGCCCGGCAAGTCACCCCTCCTTGGATTCCCCTAGGTCTCTAGTTTTCAGAAATGCACATGTTTGGTAGGTTTCCATAGGTGCCGGCTGAGCTAGAGGCCAAAATCTACAGGTAGGCACTTCGCAAAAAACACCTCAGTTTTCTTCCAAAAATTTGGATGTATCCACGTTGCGCTTTGGGGCGTTTCCTGTTGCGGGCGCTAGGCCTACCCACACAAGTGAGGTATCATTTTTATCGGGAGACTTGTGGGAACGCTGGGTGGAAGGAAATTTGTGGCTCCTCTCAGATTCCAGAACTTTCTGCCACAGAAATGTGAGGAACATGTGTTTTTTTAGCCAAAATTTGAGGTTTGCAAAGGATTCTGGGTAACAAAACCTGGTCCGAGCCCCACAAGTCACCCCTCCTTGGATTCCCCTAGGTCTCTAGTTTTCAGAAATGCACAGGTTTGGTAGGTTTCCCTAGGTGCCGGCTGAGCTAGAGGCCAAAATCTACAGGTAGGCACTTCGCAAAAAACACCTCTGTTTTCTTCCAAAAATTGGGATGTGTCCACGTTGCGCTTTGGGGCGTTTCCTGTCGCGGGCGCTAGGCCTACCCACACAAGTGACGTATCATTTTTTTCGGTAGACTTGGGGGAACGCTGGGTGGAAGGAAATTTGTGGCTCCTCTCAGATTCCAGAACTTTCTGCCACAGAAATGTGAGGAAAATGTGTTTTTTTAGCCAAATTTTGAGGTTTGCAAAGGATTCTGGGTAACAGAACCTGGTCCGAGCCCCGCAAGTCACCCCTCCTTGGATTCCCCTAGGTCTCTAGTTTTCAGAAATGCACAGGTTTGGTAGGTTTCCCTAGGTGCCGGCTGAGCTAGAGGCCAAAATCTACAGGTAGGCACTTCGAAAAAAACACCTTTGTTTTCTTTCAAAAATTTGGATGTGTCCACGTTGCGCTTTGGGGCGTTTCCTGTCGCCGTCGCTAGGCCTACCCACACAAGCGAGGTATCATTTTTATCGGGAGACTTGGGGGAACGCTGGGTGGAAGGAAATTTGTGGCTCCTCTCAGATTCCAGAACTTTCTGCCACAGAAATGTGAGGAACATGTGTTTTTTTAGGCAAATTTTGAGGTTTGCAAAGGATTCTGGGTAACAGAACCTTGTCCGAGCCCCACAAGTCACCCCTCCTTGGATTCCCCTAGGTCTCTAGTTTTCAGAAATGCACATGTTTGGTAGGTTTCCCTATGTGCCGGCTGAGCTAGAGGCCAAAATCTACAGGTAGGCACTTCGCAAAAAACACCTCTGTTTTCTTTCAAAAATTTGAATGTGTCCACGTTGCGCTTTGGGGCGTTTCCTGTCGCGGACGCTAAGCCTACCCACACAAGTGAGGTATCATTTTTATCGGGAGACTTGTGGGAACGCTGGGTGGAAGGAAATTTTGGCTCCTCTCAGATTCCAGAACTTTCTGCCACAGAAATGTGAGGAACATGTGTTTTTTTATCCAAATTTTGAGGTTTGCAAAGGATTCTGGGTAACAGAACCTGGTCCGAGCTCCGCAAGTCACCCCATCTTGGATTCCCCCTGGTCTCTAGTTTTCAGAAATGCACAGGTTTGGTAGGTTTCCCTAGGTGCCGTCTGAGCTAGAGGCCAAAATCTACAGGTAGGCACTTCGCAAAAAACACCTCTGTTTTCTTCCAAACATTTGGATGTGTCCACGTTGCGCTTTGGGGCGTTTCCTGTCGCGGGCACTAGGCCTACCCACACAAGTGAGGTATCATTTTTATCGGGAGACTTGGGGGAACAATGGGTGGAAGGAAATTTGTGGCTCCTCTCAGATTCCAGAACTTTCTGCCACAGAAATTTGAGGAACATGTGTTTTTTTAGCCAAATTTTGAGGTTTGCAAAGGATTCTGGGTAACAGAACCTGGTCCGAGCCCCGCAAGTCACCCCTCCTTGGATTCCCCTAGGTCTCTAGATTTCAGAAATGCACAGGTTTGGTAGGTTTCCCTAGGTGCCGGCTGAGCTAGAGGCCAAAATCTACAGGTAGGCACTTCGCAAAAAACACCTCAGTTTTCTTCCAAAAATTTGGATGTGTCCACGTTGCGCTTTGGGGCGTTTCCTGTCGCGGGCGCTAGGCCTACCCACACAAGTGAGGTATCATTTTTATCGAGAGACTTGGGGGAACGATGGGTGGAAGGAAATTTGTGGCTCCTCTCAGATTCCAGAACTTTCTGCCACAGAAATGTGAGGAACATGTGTTTTTGTATCCAAATTTTGAGGTTTGCAAAGGATTCTGGGTAACAGAACCTGGTCCGAGGCCCTCAAGTCACCCCTCCTTGGATTCCCCTAGGTCTATAGTTTTCAGAAATGCACAGGTTTGGTAGGTTTCCCTAGGTGCCGGCTGAGCTAGAGGCCAAAATCTACAGGTAGGCACTTCGCAAAAAACACCTCTGTTTTCCTCCAAAAAATTGGATGTGTCTACGTTGCGCTTTGGGGCGTTTCCTGTCGCGGGCGCTAGGCCTACCCACACAAGTGAGGTATCATTTTTATCGGGAGACTTGGGGGAACGCTGGGTGGAAGGAAATTTGTGGCTCCTCTCAGATTCCAGAACTTTCTGCCTCAGAAATGTGAGGAACATGTGTTTTTTTAGCCAAATTTTGAGGTTTGCAAAGGATTCTGGGTAACAAAACCTGGTCCGAGCCCCGCAAGTCACCCCTCCTTGGATTCCCCTAGGCCTCTAGTTTTCAGAAATGCACAGGTTTGGTAGGTTTCCCTAGGTGCCGGCTGAGCTAGAGGCCAAAATCTACAGGTAGGCACTTCGCAAAAAACACCTCTGTTTTCTTCCAAAAATTTGGATGTGTCCACGTTGCGCTTTGGGGCGTTTCCTATCGTGGGCGCTAGGCCTACCCACACAAGTGAGGTATCATTTTTATCGGGAGACTTGGGGGAACGCTGGGAGGATGGAAATTTGTGGCTCCTCTCAGATTCCAGAACTTTCTGCCACAGAAATGTGAGGAACGTGTTTTTTTAGCCAAATTTTGAGGTTTGCAAAGGATTCTGGGTAACAGAACCTGGTCCGAGCCCCGCAAGTCACCCCTCCTTGGATTCCCCTAGGTCTCTAGTTATCAGAAATGCAAAGGTTTGGTAGGTTTCCCTAGGTGCTGGCTGAGCTAGAGGCCAAAATCTACAGGTAGGCACTTCGCAAAAAACACCTCTGTTTTCTTCCCAAAATTTGGATGTGTCCACGTTGCGCTTTGGGGCGTTTCCTGTCGCCGGCGCTAGGCCTACCCACACAATCGAGGTATTATTTTTATCGGGAGACTTTGGGTAACGCTGGGTGGAAGGAAATTTGTGGCTCCTCTCAGATTCCAGAACTTTCTGCCACAGAAATGTGAGGAACGTGTGTTTTTTTAGCCAAATTTTGAGGTTTGCAAAGGATTCTTGGTAACAGAACCTTGTCCGAGCCCCGCAAGTCACCCCTCCTTGTATTCCCCTAGGTCTCTAGTTTTCAGAAATGCACATGTTTGTTAGGTTTCCCTAGGTGCCGGCTGAGCTAGAGGCCAAAATCTACAGGTAGGCACTTCGCAAAAAACACCTCTGTTTTCTTCCAAAAATGTGGATGTGTCCATGTTGCGCTTTGGGGCGTTTCCTGTTGCGGGCGCTAGGCCTACCCACACAACTGAGGTATCATTTTTATCGGGAGACTTGGGGGAACGCTTGGCGGCAGGAAATTTGTGGCTCCTCTCAGATTCCAGAACTTTCTGCCACAGAAATGTGAGGAACATGTGTTTTTTTAGCCAAATTTTGAGGTTTGCAAAGGATTCTGGGTAACAGAACCTGGTCCGAGCTCCGCAAGTCACCCCATCTTGGATTCCCCTTGGTCTCTAGTTTTCAGAAATGCACAGGTTTGGTAGGTTTCCCTAGGTGCCGGCTGAGCTAGAGGCCAAAATCTACAGGTAGGCACTGCGCAAAAAACACCTCTGTTTTCTTTCAAAAATGTGGATGTGTCCACGTTGCGCTTTGGGGCGTTTCCTGTTGCGGGCGCTAGGCCTACCCACACAAGTGAGGTATCATTTTTATCGGGAGACTTGTGGGAACGCTGGGTGGAAGGAAATTTGTGGCTCCTCTCAGATTCCAGAACTTTCTGCCACAGAAATGTGAGGAACATGTGTTTTTTTAGCCAAAATTTGAGGTTTGCAAAGGATTCTGGGTAACAAAACCTGGTCCGAGCCCCACAAGTCACCCCTCCTTGGATTCCCCTAGGTCTCTAGTTTTCAGAAATGCACAGGTTTGGTAGGTTTCCCTAGGTGCCGGCTGAGCTAGAGGCCAAAATCTACAGGTAGGCACTTCGCAAAAAACACCTCTGTTTTCTTCCAAAAATTGGGATGTGTCCACGTTGCGCTTTGGGGCGTTTCCTGTCGCGGGCGCTAGGCCTACCCACACAAGTGACGTATCATTTTTATCGGGAGACTTGGGGGAACGCTGGGTGGAAGGAAATTTGTGGCTCCTCTCAGATTCCAGAACTTTCTGCCACAGAAATGTGAGGAAAATGTGTTTTTTTAGCCAAATTTTGAGGTTTGCAAAGGATTCTGGGTAACAGAACCTGGTCCGAGCCCCGCAAGTCACCCCTCCTTGGATTCCCCTAGGTCTCTAGTTTTCAGAAATGCACAGGTTTGGTAGGTTTCCCTAGGTGCCGGCTGAGCTAGAGGCCAAAATCTACAGGTAGGCACTTCGAAAAAAACACCTTTGTTTTCTTTCAAAAATTTGGATGTGTCCACGTTGCGCTTTGGGGCGTTTCCTGTCGCCGTCGCTAGGCCTACCCACACAAGCGAGGTATCATTTTTATCGGGAGACTTGGGGGAACGCTGGGTGGAAGGAAATTTGTGGCTCCTCTCAGATTCCAGAACTTTCTGCCACAGAAATGTGAGGAACATGTGTTTTTTTAGGCAAATTTTGAGGTTTGCAAAGGATTCTGGGTAACAGAACCTTGTCCGAGCCCCACAAGTCACCCCTCCTTGGATTCCCCTAGGTCTCTAGTTTTCAGAAATGCACATGTTTGGTAGGTTTCCCTATGTGCCGGCTGAGCTAGAGGCCAAAATCTACAGGTAGGCACTTCGCAAAAAACACCTCTGTTTTCTTTCAAAAATTTGAATGTGTCCACGTTGCGCTTTGGGGCGTTTCCTGTCGCGGACGCTAAGCCTACACACACAAGTGAGGTATCATTTTTATCGGGAGACTTGTGGGAACGCTGGGTGGAAGGAAATTTTGGCTCCTCTCAGATTCCAGAACTTTCTGCCACAGAAATGTGAGGAACATGTGTTTTTTTATCCAAATTTTGAGGTTTGCAAAGGATTCTGGGTAACAGAACCTGGTCCGAGCTCCGCAAGTCACCCCATCTTGGATTCCCCTTGGTCTCTAGTTTTCAGAAATGCACAGGTTTGGTAGGTTTCCCTAGGTGCCGGCTGAGCTAGAGGCCAAAATCTACAGGTAGGCACTTCGCAAAAAACACCTCTGTTTTCTTCCAAAAATTTGGATGTGTCCACGTTGCGCTTTGGGGCGTTTCCTGTCGCGGGCGCTAGGCCTACCCACACAAGTGAGGTATCATTTTTATCGGGAGACTTGGGGGAACGCTGGGTGGAAGGAAATTTGTGGCTCCTCTAAGATTCCAGATCTTTCTGCCACAGAAATGTGAGGAACATGTGTTTTTTTAGCCAAATTTTGAGGTTTGCAAAGGATTCTGGGTAACAGAACCTGGTCCGAGCCCCGCAAGTCACCCCTCCTTGGATTCCCCTAGGTCTCTAGTTTTCAGAAATGCACAGGTTTGGTAGGTTTCAATAGGTGCCGGCTGAGCTAGAGGCCAAAATCTACAGGTAGGCCCTTCGCAAAAAACACCTCTGTTTTCTTCAAAAAATTTGGATGTGTCCACGTTGCGCTTTGGGGCGTTTCCTGTCGCCGGCGCTAGGCCTACCCACACAAGCGAGGTATCATTTTTATCGGGAGACTTGGGGGAATGCTGGGTGGAAGGAAATTTGTGGCTCCTCTCAGATTCCAGAACTTTCTGCCACAGATATGTGAGGAACATGTGTTTTTTTAGCCAAATTTTGAGGTTTGCAAAGGATTCTGGGTAACAGAACCTGGTCCGAGCCCCGCAAGTCACCCCTCCTTGGATTCCCCTAGGTCTCTAGTTTTCAGAAATGCACATGTTTGGTAGGTTTCCCTAGGTGCCGGCTGAGCTAGAGGCCAAAATCTACAGGTAGGCATTTCGCAAAAAACACCTCAGTTTTCTTCCAAAAATTTGGATGTATCCACGTTGCGCTTTGGGGCGTTTCCTGTCGCGGGCGCTAGGCCTACCCACACAAGTGAGGTATCATTTTTATCGGGAGACTTGGGGGAACGATGGATAGAAGGAAATTTGTGGCTCCTCTCAGATTCCAGAACTTTCTGCCACAGAAATGTGAGGAACATGTGTTTTTTTAGCCAAATTTTGAGGTTTGCAAAGGATTCTGGGTAACAGAACCTGGTCCGAGGCCCTCAAGTCACCCCTCCTTGGATTCCGCCTACATCTCTAGTTTTCAGAAATGCACAGGTTTGGTAGGTTTCCCTAGGTGCCGGCTGAGCTAGAGGCCAAAATCTACAGGTATACACTTCGCAAAAAAACACCTCTGTTTTCTTCCAAAAATTTGGATGTGTCCACGTTGCGCTTTGGGGCGTTTCCTGTTGCGGGCGCTAGGCCTACCCACACAAGTGAGGTATCATTTTTATCGGAAGACTTGGGGGAACGCTGGGTGGAAGGAAATTTGTGGCTCCTCTCAGATTCCAGAACTTTCTGCCACAGAAATGTGAGGAACATGTGTTTTTGTAGCCAAATTTAGAGGTTTGCAAAGGATTCTGGGTAACAGAACCTGGTCCGAGCCCCGCAAGTCACCCCTCCTTGGATTCCCCTAGGTCTCTAGTTTTCAGAAATGCACAGGTTTGGTAGGTTTCCCTAGGTGCCGGCTGAGCTAGAGGCCAAAATCTACAGGTAGGCACTTCGCAAAAAACACCTCTGTTTTCCTCCAAAAATTTGGATGTGTCTACGTTGCGCTTTGGGGCGTTTCCTGTCGCGGGCGCTAGGCCTACCCACACAAGTGAGGTATCATTTTTATCGGGAGACTTGGGGGAACGCTGGGAGGAAGGAAATTTGTGGCTCCTCTCAGATTCCAGAACTTTCTGCCACAGAAATGTAAGGAACATGTGTTTTTTTAGCCAAATTTTGAGGTTTGCAAAGGATTCTGGGTAACAGAACCTGGTCTGAGCCCGGCAAGTCACCCCTCCTTGGATTCCCCTAGGTCTCTAGTTTTCAGAAATGCACATGTTTGGTAGGTTTCCATAGGTGCCGGCTGAGCTAGAGGCCAAAATCTACAGGTAGGCACTTCGCAAAAAACACCTCAGTTTTCTTCCAAAAATTTGGATGTATCCACGTTGCGCTTTGGGGCGTTTCCTGTTGCGGGCGCTAGGCCTACCCACACAAGTGAGGTATCATTTTTATCGGGAGACTTGTGGGAACGCTGGGTGGAAGGAAATTTGTGGCTCCTCTCAGATTCCAGAACTTTCTGCCACAGAAATGTGAGGAACATGTGTTTTTTTAGCCAAAATTTGAGGTTTGCAAAGGATTCTGGGTAACAAAACCTGGTCCGAGCCCCACAAGTCACCCCTCCTTGGATTCCCCTAGGTCTCTAGTTTTCAGAAATGCACAGGTTTGGTAGGTTTCCCTAGGTGCCGGCTGAGCTAGAGGCCAAAATCTACAGGTAGGCACTTCGCAAAAAACACCTCTGTTTTCTTCCAAAAATTGGGATGTGTCCACGTTGCGCTTTGGGGCGTTTCCTGTCGCGGGCGCTAGGCCTACCCACACAAGTGACGTATCATTTTTTTCGGTAGACTTGGGGGAACGCTGGGTGGAAGGAAATTTGTGGCTCCTCTCAGATTGCAGAACTTTCTGCCACAGAAATGTGAGGAAAATGTGTTTTTTTAGCCAAATTTTGAGGTTTGCAAAGGATTCTGGGTAACAGAACCTGGTCCGAGCCCCGCAAGTCACCCCTCCTTGGATTCCCCTAGGTCTCTAGTTTTCAGAAATGCACAGGTTTGGTAGGTTTCCCTAGGTGCCGGCTGAGCTAGAGGCCAAAATCTACAGGTAGGCACTTCGAAAAAAACACCTTTGTTTTCTTTCAAAAATTTGGATGTGTCCACGTTGCGCTTTGGGGCGTTTCCTGTCGCCGTCGCTAGGCCTACCCACACAAGCGAGGTATCATTTTTATCGGGAGACTTGGGGGAACGCTGGGTGGAAGGAAATTTGTGGCTCCTCTCAGATTCCAGAACTTTCTGCCACAGAAATGTGAGGAACATGTGTTTTTTTAGGCAAATTTTGAGGTTTGCAAAGGATTCTGGGTAACAGAACCTTGTCCGAGCCCCACAAGTCACCCCTCCTTGGATTCCCCTAGGTCTCTAGTTTTCAGAAATGCACATGTTTGGTAGGTTTCCCTATGTGCCGGCTGAGCTAGAGGCCAAAATCTACAGGTAGGCACTTCGCAAAAAACACCTCTGTTTTCTTTCAAAAATTTGAATGTGTCCACGTTGCGCTTTGGGGCGTTTCCTGTCGCGGACGCTAAGCCTACCCACACAAGTGAGGTATCATTTTTATCGGGAGACTTGTGGGAACGCTGGGTGGAAGGAAATTTTGGCTCCTCTCAGATTCCAGAACTTTCTGCCACAGAAATGTGAGGAACATGTGTTTTTTTATCCAAATTTTGAGGTTTGCAAAGGATTCTGGGTAACAGAACCTGGTCCGAGCTCCGCAAGTCACCCCATCTTGGATTCCCCCTGGTCTCTAGTTTTCAGAAATGCACAGGTTTGGTAGGTTTCCCTAGGTGCCGGCTGAGCTAGAGGCCAAAATCTACAGGTAGGCACTTCGCAAAAAACACCTCTGTTTTCTTCCAAAAATTTGGATGTGTCCACGTTGCGCTTTGGGGCGTTTCCTGTCGCGGGCGCTAGGCCTACCCACACAAGTGAGGTATCATTTTTATCGGGAGACTTGGGGGAACGCTGGGTGGAAGGAAATTTGTGGCTCCTCTAAGATTCCAGATCTTTCTGCCACAGAAATGTGAGGAACATGTGTTTTTTTAGCCAAATTTTGAGGTTTGCAAAGGATTCTGGGTAACAGAACCTTGTCCGAGCCCCACAAGTCACCCCTCCTTGGATTCCCCTAGGTCTCTAGTTTTCAGAAATGCACATGTTTGGTAGGTTTCCCTATGTGCCGGCTGAGCTAGAGGCCAAAATCTACAGGTAGGCACTTCGCAAAAAACACCTCTGTTTTCTTTCAAAAATTTGAATGTGTCCACGTTGCGCTTTGGGGCGTTTCCTGTCGCGGACGCTAAGCCTACCCACACAAGTGAGGTATCATTTTTATCGGGAGACTTGTGGGAACGCTGGGTGGAAGGAAATTTTGGCTCCTCTCAGATTCCAGAACTTTCTGCCACAGAAATGTGAGGAACATGTGTTTTTTTATCCAAATTTTGAGGTTTGCAAAGGATTCTGGGTAACAGAACCTGGTCCGAGCTCCGCAAGTCACCCCATCTTGGATTCCCCTTGGTCTCTAGTTTTCAGAAATGCACAGGTTTGGTAGGTTTCCCTAGGTGCCGGCTGAGCTAGAGGCCAAAATCTACAGGTAGGCCCTTCGCAAAAAACACCTCTGTTTTCTTAAAAAAATTTGGATGTGTCCACGTTGCGCTTTGGGGCGTTTCCTGTCGCCGGCGCTAGGCCTACCCACACAAGCGAGGTATCATTTTTATCGGGAGACTTGGGGGAATGCTGGGTGGAAGGAAATTTGTGGCTCCTCTCAGATTCCAGAACTTTCTGCCACAGATATGTGAGGAACATGTGTTTTTTTAGCCAAATTTTGAGGTTTGCAAAGGATTCTGGGTAACAGAACCTGGTCCGAGCCCCGCAAGTCACCCCTCCTTGGATTCCCCTAGGTCTCTAGTTTTCAGAAATGCACATGTTTGGTAGGTTTCCCTATGTGCCGGCTGAGCTAGAGGCCAAAATCTACAGGTAGGCACTTCGCAAAAAACACCTCTGTTTTCTTTCAAAAATTTGGATGTGTCCACGTTGCGCTTTGGGGCGTTTCCTGTTGCGGGCGCTAGGCCTACCCACACAAGTGAGGTATCATTTTTATCGGAAGACTTGGGGGAACGCTGGGTGGAAGGAAATTTGTGGCTCCTCTCAGATTCCAGAACTTTCTGCCACAGAAATGTGAGGAACATGTGTTTTTGTAGCCAAATTTAGAGGTTTGCAAAGGATTCTGGGTAACAGAACCTGGTCCGAGCCCCGCAAGTCACCCCTCCTTGGATTCCCCTAGGTCTCTAGTTTTCAGAAATGCACAGGTTTGGTAGGTTTCCCTAGGTGCCGGCTGAGCTAGAGGCCAAAATCTACAGGTAGGCACTTCGCAAAAAACACCTCTGTTTTCCTCCAAAAATTTGGATGTGTCTACGTTGCGCTTTGGGGCGTTTCCTGTCGCGGGCGCTAGGCCTACCCACACAAGTGAGGTATCATTTTTATCGGGAGACTTGGGGGAACGCTGGGAGGAAGGAAATTTGTGGCTCCTCTCAGATTCCAGAACTTTCTGCCACAGAAATGTAAGGAACATGTGTTTTTTTAGCCAAATTTTGAGGTTTGCAAAGGATTCTGGGTAACAGAACCTGGTCTGAGCCCGGCAAGTCACCCCTCCTTGGATTCCCCTAGGTCTCTAGTTTTCAGAAATGCACATGTTTGGTAGGTTTCCATAGGTGCCGGCTGAGCTAGAGGCCAAAATCTACAGGTAGGCACTTCGCAAAAAACACCTCAGTTTTCTTCCAAAAATTTGGATGTATCCACGTTGCGCTTTGGGGCGTTTCCTGTTGCGGGCGCTAGGCCTACCCACACAAGTGAGGTATCATTTTTATCGGGAGACTTGTGGGAACGCTGGGTGGAAGGAAATTTGTGGCTCCTCTCAGATTCCAGAACTTTCTGCCACAGAAATGTGAGGAACATGTGTTTTTTTAGCCAAAATTTGAGGTTTGCAAAGGATTCTGGGTAACAAAACCTGGTCCGAGCCCCACAAGTCACCCCTCCTTGGATTCCCCTAGGTCTCTAGTTTTCAGAAATGCACAGGTTTGGTAGGTTTCCCTAGGTGCCGGCTGAGCTAGAGGCCAAAATCTACAGGTAGGCACTTCGCAAAAAACACCTCTGTTTTCTTCCAAAAATTGGGATGTGTCCACGTTGCGCTTTGGGGCGTTTCCTGTCGCGGGCGCTAGGCCTACCCACACAAGTGACGTATCATTTTTTTCGGTAGACTTGGGGGAACGCTGGGTGGAAGGAAATTTGTGGCTCCTCTCAGATTCCAGAACTTTCTGCCACAGAAATGTGAGGAAAATGTGTTTTTTTAGCCAAATTTTGAGGTTTGCAAAGGATTCTGGGTAACAGAACCTGGTCCGAGCCCCGCAAGTCACCCCTCCTTGGATTCCCCTAGGTCTCTAGTTTTCAGAAATGCACAGGTTTGGTAGGTTTCCCTAGGTGCCGGCTGAGCTAGAGGCCAAAATCTACAGGTAGGCACTTCGAAAAAAACACCTTTGTTTTCTTTCAAAAATTTGGATGTGTCCACGTTGCGCTTTGGGGCGTTTCCTGTCGCCGTCGCTAGGCCTACCCACACAAGCGAGGTATCATTTTTATCGGGAGACTTGGGGGAACGCTGGGTGGAAGGAAATTTGTGGCTCCTCTCAGATTCCAGAACTTTCTGCCACAGAAATGTGAGGAACATGTGTTTTTTTAGGCAAATTTTGAGGTTTGCAAAGGATTCTGGGTAACAGAACCTTGTCCGAGCCCCACAAGTCACCCCTCCTTGGATTCCCCTAGGTCTCTAGTTTTCAGAAATGCACATGTTTGGTAGGTTTCCCTATGTGCCGGCTGAGCTAGAGGCCAAAATCTACAGGTAGGCACTTCGCAAAAAACACCTCTGTTTTCTTTCAAAAATTTGAATGTGTCCACGTTGCGCTTTGGGGCGTTTCCTGTCGCGGACGCTAAGCCTACCCACACAAGTGAGGTATCATTTTTATCGGGAGACTTGTGGGAACGCTGGGTGGAAGGAAATTTTGGCTCCTCTCAGATTCCAGAACTTTCTGCCACAGAAATGTGAGGAACATGTGTTTTTTTATCCAAATTTTGAGGTTTGCAAAGGATTCTGGGTAACAGAACCTGGTCCGAGCTCCGCAAGTCACCCCATCTTGGATTCCCCCTGGTCTCTAGTTTTCAGAAATGCACAGGTTTGGTAGGTTTCCCTAGGTGCCGGCTGAGCTAGAGGCCAAAATCTACAGGTAGGCACTTCGCAAAAAACACCTCTGTTTTCTTCCAAAAATTTGGATGTGTCCACGTTGCGCTTTGGGGCGTTTCCTGTCGCGGGCGCTAGGCCTACCCACACAAGTGAGGTATCATTTTTATCGGGAGACTTGGGGGAACGCTGGGTGGAAGGAAATTTGTGGCTCCTCTAAGATTCCAGATCTTTCTGCCACAGAAATGTGAGGAACATGTGTTTTTTTAGCCAAATTTTGAGGTTTGCAAAGGATTCTGGGTAACAGAACCTTGTCCGAGCCCCACAAGTCACCCCTCCTTGGATTCCCCTAGGTCTCTAGTTTTCAGAAATGCACATGTTTGGTAGGTTTCCCTATGTGCCGGCTGAGCTAGAGGCCAAAATCTACAGGTAGGCACTTCGCAAAAAACACCTCTGTTTTCTTTCAAAAATTTGAATGTGTCCACGTTGCGCTTTGGGGCGTTTCCTGTCGCGGACGCTAAGCCTACCCACACAAGTGAGGTATCATTTTTATCGGGAGACTTGTGGGAACGCTGGGTGGAAGGAAATTTTGGCTCCTCTCAGATTCCAGAACTTTCTGCCACAGAAATGTGAGGAACATGTGTTTTTTTATCCAAATTTTGAGGTTTGCAAAGGATTCTGGGTAACAGAACCTGGTCCGAGCTCCGCAAGTCACCCCATCTTGGATTCCCCTTGGTCTCTAGTTTTCAGAAATGCACAGGTTTGGTAGGTTTCCCTAGGTGCCGGCTGAGCTAGAGGCCAAAATCTACAGGTAGGCACTTCGCAAAAAACACCTCTGTTTTCTTCCAAAAATTTGGATGTGTCCACGTTGCGCTTTGGGGCGTTTCCTGTCGCGGGCGCTAGGCCTACCCACACAAGTGAGGTATCATTTTTATCGGGAGACTTGGGGGAACGCTGGGTGGAAGGAAATTTGTGGCTCCTCTAAGATTCCAGATCTTTCTGCCACAGAAATGTGAGGAACATGTGTTTTTTTAGCCAAATTTTGAGGTTTGCAAAGGATTCTGGGTAACAGAACCTGGTCCGAGCCCCGCAAGTCACCCCTCCTTGGATTCCCCTAGGTCTCTAGTTTTCAGAAATGCACAGGTTTGGTAGGTTTCAATAGGTGCCGGCTGAGCTAGAGGCCAAAATCTACAGGTAGGCCCTTCGCAAAAAACACCTCTGTTTTCTTCAAAAAATTTGGATGTGTCCACGTTGCGCTTTGGGGCGTTTCCTGTCGCCGGCGCTAGGCCTACCCACACAAGCGAGGTATCATTTTTATCGGGAGACTTGGGGGAATGCTGGGTGGAAGGAAATTTGTGGCTCCTCTCAGATTCCAGAACTTTCTGCCACAGATATGTGAGGAACATGTGTTTTTTTAGCCAAATTTTGAGGTTTGCAAAGGATTCTGGGTAACAGAACCTGGTCCGAGCCCCGCAAGTCACCCCTCCTTGGATTCCCCTAGGTCTCTAGTTTTCAGAAATGCACATGTTTGGTAGGTTTCCCTAGGTGCCGGCTGAGCTAGAGGCCAAAATCTACAGGTAGGCACTTCGCAAAAAACACCTCAGTTTTCTTCCAAAAATTTGGATGTATCCACGTTGCGCTTTGGGGCGTTTCCTGTCGCGGGCGCTAGGCCTACCCACACAAGTGAGGTATCATTTTTATCGGGAGACTTGGGGGAACGATGGATAGAAGGAAATTTGTGGCTCCTCTCAGATTCCAGAACTTTCTGCCACAGAAATGTGAGGAACATGTGTTTTTTTAGCCAAATTTTGAGGTTTGCAAAGGATTCTGGGTAACAGAACCTGGTCCGAGGCCCTCAAGTCACCCCTCCTTGGATTCCGCCTACATCTCTAGTTTTCAGAAATGCACAGGTTTGGTAGGTTTCCCTAGGTGCCGGCTGAGCTAGAGGCCAAAATCTACAGGTATACACTTCGCAAAAAAACACCTCTGTTTTCTTCCAAAAATTTGGATGTGTCCACGTTGCGCTTTGGGGCGTTTCCTGTTGCGGGCGCTAGGCCTACCCACACAAGTGAGGTATCATTTTTATCGGAAGACTTGGGGGAACGCTGGGTGGAAGGAAATTTGTGGCTCCTCTCAGATTCCAGAACTTTCTGCCACAGAAATGTGAGGAACATGTGTTTTTGTAGCCAAATTTAGAGGTTTGCAAAGGATTCTGGGTAACAGAACCTGGTCCGAGCCCCGCAAGTCACCCCTCCTTGGATTCCCCTAGGTCTCTAGTTTTCAGAAATGCACAGGTTTGGTAGGTTTCCCTAGGTGCCGGCTGAGCTAGAGGCCAAAATCTACAGGTAGGCACTTCGCAAAAAACACCTCTGTTTTCCTCCAAAAATTTGGATGTGTCTACGTTGCGCTTTGGGGCGTTTCCTGTCGCGGGCGCTAGGCCTACCCACACAAGTGAGGTATCATTTTTATCGGGAGACTTGGGGGAACGCTGGGAGGAAGGAAATTTGTGGCTCCTCTCAGATTCCAGAACTTTCTGCCACAGAAATGTAAGGAACATGTGTTTTTTTTTGCCAAATTTTGAGGTTTGCAAAGGATTCTGGGTAACAGAACCTGGTCTGAGCCCGGCAAGTCACCCCTCCTTGGATTCCCCTAGGTCTCTAGTTTTCAGAAATGCACATGTTTGGTAGGTTTCCATAGGTGCCGGCTGAGCTAGAGGCCAAAATCTACAGGTAGGCACTTCGCAAAAAACACCTCAGTTTTCTTCCAAAAATTTGGATGTATCCACGTTGCGCTTTGGGGCGTTTCCTGTTGCGGGCGCTTGGCCTACCCACACAAGTGAGGTATCATTTTTATCGGGAGACTTGTGGGAACGCTGGGTGGAAGGAAATTTGTGGCTCCTCTCAGATTCCAGAACTTTCTGCCACAGAAATGTGAGGAACATGTGTTTTTTTAGCCAAAATTTGAGGTTTGCAAAGGATTCTGGGTAACAAAACCTGGTCCGAGCCCCACAAGTCACCCCTCCTTGGATTCCCCTAGGTCTCTAGTTTTCAGAAATGCACAGGTTTGGTAGGTTTCCCTAGGTGCCGGCTGAGCTAGAGGCCAAAATCTACAGGTAGGCACTTCGCAAAAAACACCTCTGTTTTCTTCCAAAAATTGGGATGTGTCCACGTTGCGCTTTGGGGCGTTTCCTGTCGCGGGCGCTAGGCCTACCCACACAAGTGACGTATCATTTTTTTCGGTAGACTTGGGGGAACGCTGGGTGGAAGGAAATTTGTGGCTCCTCTCAGATTCCAGAACTTTCTGCCACAGAAATGTGAGGAAAATGTGTTTTTTTAGCCAAATTTTGAGGTTTGCAAAGGATTCTGGGTAACAGAACCTGGTCCGAGCCCCGCAAGTCACCCCTCCTTGGATTCCCCTAGGTCTCTAGTTTTCAGAAATGCACAGGTTTGGTAGGTTTCCCTAGGTGCCGGCTGAGCTAGAGGCCTAAATCTACAGGTAGGCACTTCGAAAAAAACACCTTTGTTTTCTTTCAAAAATTTGGATGTGTCCACGTTGCGCTTTGGGGCGTTTCCTGTCGCCGTCGCTAGGCCTACCCACACAAGCGAGGTATCATTTTTATCGGGAGACTTGGGGGAACGCTGGGTGGAAGGAAATTTGTGGCTCCTCTCAGATTCCAGAACTTTCTGCCACAGAAATGTGAGGAACATGTGTTTTTTTAGGCAAATTTTGAGGTTTGCAAAGGATTCTGGGTAACAGAACCTTGTCCGAGCCCCACAAGTCACCCCTCCTTGGATTCCCCTAGGTCTCTAGTTTTCAGAAATGCACATGTTTGGTAGGTTTCCCTATGTGCCGGCTGAGCTAGAGGCCAAAATCTACAGGTAGGCACTTCGCAAAAAACACCTCTGTTTTCTTTCAAAAATTTGAATGTGTCCACGTTGCGCTTTGGGGCGTTTCCTGTCGCGGACGCTAAGCCTACCCACACAAGTGAGGTATCATTTTTATCGGGAGACTTGTGGGAACGCTGGGTGGAAGGAAATTTTGGCTCCTCTCAGATTCCAGAACTTTCTGCCACAGAAATGTGAGGAACATGTGTTTTTTTATCCAAATTTTGAGGTTTGCAAAGGATTCTGGGTAACAGAACCTGGTCCGAGCTCCGCAAGTCACCCCATCTTGGATTCCCCCTGGTCTCTAGTTTTCAGAAATGCACAGGTTTGGTAGGTTTCCCTAGGTGCCGGCTGAGCTAGAGGCCAAAATCTACAGGTAGGCACTTCGCAAAAAACACCTCTGTTTTCTTCCAAAAATTTGGATGTGTCCACGTTGCGCTTTGGGGCGTTTCCTGTCGCGGGCGCTAGGCCTACCCACACAAGTGAGGTATCATTTTTATCGGGAGACTTGGGGGAACGCTGGGTGGAAGGAAATTTGTGGCTCCTCTCAGATTCCAGATCTTTCTGCCACAGAAATGTGAGGAACATGTGTTTTTTTTAGCCAAATTTTGAGGTTTGCAAAGGATTCTGGGTAACAGAACCTGGTCCGAGCCCCGCAAGTCACCCCTCCTTGGATTCCCCTAGGTCTCTAGTTTTCAGAAATGCACAGGTTTGGTAGGTTTCAATAGGTGCCGGCTGAGCTAGAGGCCAAAATCTACAGGTAGGCCCTTCGCAAAAAACACCTCTGTTTTCTTCAAAAAATTTGGATGTGTCCACGTTGCGCTTTGGGGCGTTTCCTGTCGCCGGCGCTAGGCCTACCCACACAAGCGAGGTATCATTTTTATCGGGAGACTTGGGGGAATGCTGGGTGGAAGGAAATTTGTGGCTCCTCTCAGATTCCAGAACTTTCTGCCACAGATATGTGAGGAACATGTGTTTTTTTAGCCAAATTTTGAGGTTTGCAAAGGATTCTGGGTAACAGAACCTGGTCCGAGCCCCGCAAGTCACCCCTCCTTGGATTCCCCTAGGTCTCTAGTTTTCAGAAATGCACATGTTTGGTAGGTTTCCCTAGGTGCCGGCTGAGCTAGAGGCCAAAATCTACAGGTAGGCACTTCGCAAAAAACACCTCAGTTTTCTTCCAAAAATTTGGATGTATCCACGTTGCGCTTTGGGGCGTTTCCTGTCGCGGGCGCTAGGCCTACCCACACAAGTGAGGTATCATTTTTATCGGGAGACTTGGGGGAACGATGGATAGAAGGAAATTTGTGGCTCCTCTCAGATTCCAGAACTTTCTGCCACAGAAATGTGAGGAACATGTGTTTTTTTAGCCAAATTTTGAGGTTTGCAAAGGATTCTGGGTAACAGAACCTGGTCCGAGGCCCTCAAGTCACCCCTCCTTGGATTCCGCCTACATCTCTAGTTTTCAGAAATGCACAGGTTTGGTAGGTTTCCCTAGGTGCCGGCTGAGCTAGAGGCCAAAATCTACAGGTAGACACTTCGCAAAAAAACACCTCTGTTTTCTTCCAAAAATTTGGATGTGGAACGTTGCGCTTTGGGGCGTTTCCTGTTGCGGGCGCTAGGCCTACCCACACAAGTGAGGTATCATTTTTATCGGAAGACTTGGGGGAACGCTGGGTGGAAGGAAATTTGTGGCTCCTCTCAGATTCCAGAACTTTCTGCCACAGAAATGTGAGGAACATGTGTTTTTGTAGCCAAATTTAGAGGTTTGCAAAGGATTCTGGGTAACAGAACCTGGTCCGAGCCCCGCAAGTCACCCCTCCTTGGATTCCCCTAGGTCTCTAGTTTTCAGAAATGCACAGGTTTGGTAGGTTTCCCTAGGTGCCGGCTGAGCTAGAGGCCAAAATCTACAGGTAGGCACTTCGCAAAAAACACCTCTGTTTTCCTCCAAAAATTTGGATGTGTCTACGTTGCGCTTTGGGGCGTTTCCTGTCGCGGGCGCTAGGCCTACCCACACAAGTGAGGTATCATTTTTATCGGGAGACTTGGGGGAACGCTGGGAGGAAGGAAATTTGTGGCTCCTCTCAGATTCCAGAACTTTCTGCCACAGAAATGTAAGGAACATGTGTTTTTTTAGCCAAATTTTGAGGTTTGCAAAGGATTCTGGGTAACAGAACCTGGTCCGAGCCCGGCAAGTCACCCCTCCTTGGATTCCCCTAGGTCTCTAGTTTTCAGAAATGCACATGTTTGGTAGGTTTCCCTAGGTGCCGGCTGAGCTAGAGGCCAAAATCTACAGGTAGGCACTTCGCAAAAAACACCTCAGTTTTCTTCCAAAAATTTGGATGTATCCACGTTGCGCTTTGGGGCGTTTCCTGTTGCGGGCGCTAGGCCTACCCACACAAGTGAGGTATCATTTTTATCGGGAGACTTGGGGGAACGATGGGTGGAAGGAAATTTGTGGCTCCTCTCAGATTCCAGAACTTTCTGCCACAGAAATGTGAGGAACATGTGTTTTTTTAGCCAAATTTTGAGGTTTGCAAAGGATTCTGGGTATCAGAACCTGGTCCGAGGCCCTCAAGTCACCCCTCCTTGGATTCCGCCTACATCTCTAGTTTTCAGAAATGCACAGGTTTGGTAGGTTTCCCTAGGTGCCGGCTGAGCTAGAGGCCAAAATCTACAGGTAGACACTTCGCAAAAAAACACCTCTGTTTTCTTCCAAAAATTTGGATGTGTCCACGTTGCGCTTTGGGGCGTTTCCTGTTGCGGGCGCTAGGCCTACCCACACAAGTGAGGTATCATTTTTATCGGAAGACTTGGGGGAACGCTGGGTAGAAGGAAATTTGTGGCTCCTCTTAGATTCCAGAACTTTCTGCCACAGAAATGTGAGGAACATGTGTTTTTGTAGCCAAATTTAGAGGTTTGCAAAGGATTCTGGGTAACAGAACCTGGTCCGAGCCCCGCAAGTCACCCCTCCTTGGATTCCCCTAGGTCTCTAGTTTTCAGAAATGCACAGGTTTGGTAGGTTTCCCTAGGTGCCGGCTGAGCTAGAGGCCAAAATCTACAGGTAGGCACTTCGCAAAAAACACCTCTGTTTTCCTCCAAAAATTTGGATGTGTCTACGTTGCGCTTTGGGGCGTTTCCTGTCGCGGGCGCTAGGCCTACCCACACAAGTGAGGTATCATTTTTATCGGGAGACTTGGGGGAACGCTGGGAGGAAGGAAATTTGTGGCTCCTCTCAGATTCCAGAACTTTCTGCCACAGAAATTTAAGGAACATGTGTTTTTTTAGCCAAATTTTGAGGTTTGCAAAGGATTCTGGTTAACAGAACCTGGTCCGAGCCCGGCAAGTCACCCCTCCTTGGATTCCCCTAGGTCTCTAGTTTTCAGAAATGCACATGTTTGGTAGGTTTCCCTAGGTGCCGGCTGAGCTAGAGGCCAAAATCTACAGGTAGGCACTTCGCAAAAAACACCTCAGTTTTCTTCCAAAAATTTGGATGTATCCACGTTGCGCTTTGGGGCGTTTCCTGTTGCGGGCGCTAGGCCTACCCACACAAGTGAGGTATCATTTTTATCGGGAGACTTGTGGGAACGCTGGGTGGAAGGAAATTTGTGGCTCCTCTCAGATTCCAGAACTTTCTGCCACAGAAATGTGAGGAACATGTGTTTTTTTAGCCAAAATTTGAGGTTTGCAAAGGATTCTGGGTAACAAAACCTGGTCCGAGCCCCACAAGTCACCCCTCCTTGGATTCCCCTAGGTCTCTAGTTTTCAGAAATGCACAGGTTTGGTAGGTTTCCCTAGGTGCCGGCTGAGCTAGAGGCCAAAATCTACAGGTAGGCACTTCGCAAAAAACACCTCTGTTTTCTTCCAAAAATTTGGATGTGTCCACGTTGCGCTTTGGGGCGTTTCCTGTCGCGGGCGCTAGGCCTACCCACACAAATGACGTATCATTTTTATCGGGAGACTTGGGGGAACGCTGGGTGGAAGGAAATTTGTGGCTCCTCTCAGATTCCAGAACTTTCTGCCACAGAAATGTGAGGAAAATGTGTTTTTTTAACCAAATTTTGAGGTTTGCAAAGGATTCTGGGTAACAGAACCTGGTCCGAGCCCCGCAAGTCACCCCTCCTTGGATTCCCCTAGGTCTCTAGTTTTCAGAAATGCACAGGTTTGGTAGGTTTCCCTAGGTGCCGGCTGAGCTAGAGGCCAAAATCTACAGGTAGGCACTTCGAAAAAAACACCTTTGTTTTCTTTCAAAAATTTGGATGTGTCCACGTTGCGCTTTGGGGCGTTTCCTGTCGCCGTCGCTAGGCCTACCCACACAAGCGAGGTATCATTTTTATCGGGAGACTTGGGGGAACGCTGGGTGGAAGGAAATTTGTGGCTCCTCTCAGATTCCAGATTTTTCTGCCACAGAAATGTGAGGAACATGTGTTTTTTTAGGCAAATTTTGAGGTTTGCAAAGGATTCTGGGTAACAGAACCTTGTCCGAGCCCCACAAGTCACCCCTCCTTGGATTCCCCTAGGTCTCTAGTTTTCAGAAATGCACATGTTTGGTAGGTTTCCCTATGTGCCGGCTGAGCTAGAGGCCAAAATCTACAGGTAGGCACTTCGCAAAAAACACCTGTTTTCTTTCAAAAATTTGAATGTGTCCACGTTGCGCTTTGGGGCGTTTCCTGTCGCGGACGCTAAGCCTACCCACACAAGTGAGGTATCATTTTTATCGGGAGACTTGTGGGAACGCTGGGTGGAAGGAAATTTTGGCTCCTCTCAGATTCCAGAACTTTCTGCCACAGAAATGTGAGGAACATGTGTTTTTTTATCCAAATTTTGAGGTTTGCAAAGGATTCTGGGTAACAGAACCTGGTCCGAGCTCCGCAAGTCACCCCATCTTGGATTCCCCTTGGTCTCTAGTTTTCAGAAATGCACAGGTTTGGTAGGTTTCCCTAGGTGCCGGCTGAGCTAGAGGCCAAATTCTACAGGTAGGCACTTCGCAAAAAACACCTCTGTTTTCTTCCAAAAATTTGGATGTGTCCACGTTGCGCTTTGGGGCGTTTCCTGTCGCGGGCGCTAGGCCTACCCACACAAGTGAGGTATCATTTTTATCGGGAGACTTGGGGGAACGCTGGGTGGAAGGAAATTTGTGGCTCCTCTCAGATTCCAGATCTTTCTGCCACAGAAATGTGAGGAACATGTGTTTTTTTAGCCAAATTTTGAGGTTTGCAAAGGATTCTGGGTAACAGAACCTGGTCCGAGCCCCGCAAGTCACCCCTCCTTGGATTCCCCTAGGTCTCTAGTTTTCAGAAATGCACAGGTTTGGTAGGTTTCAATAGGTGCCGGCTGAGCTAGAGGCCAAAATCTACAGGTAGGCCCTTCGCAAAAAACACCTCTGTTTTCTTCAAAAAATTTGGATGTGTCCACGTTGCGCTTTGGGGCGTTTCCTGTCGCCGGCGCTAGGCCTACCCACACAAGCGAGGTATCATTTTTATCGGGAGACTTGGGGGAATGCTGGGTGGAAGGAAATTTGTGGCTCCTCTCAGATTCCAGAACTTTCTGCCACAGATATGTGAGGAACATGTGTTTTTTTAGCCAAATTTTGAGGTTTGCAAAGGATTCTGGGTAACAGAACCTGGTCCGAGCCCCGCAAGTCACCCCTCCTTGGATTCCCCTAGGTCTCTAGTTTTCAGAAATGCACATGTTTGGTAGGTTTCCCTAGGTGCCGGCTGAGCTAGAGGCCAAAATCTACAGGTAGGCACTTCGCAAAAAACACCTCAGTTTTCTTCCAAAAATTTGGATGTATCCACGTTGCGCTTTGGGGTGTTTCCTGTCGCGGGCGCTAGGCCTACCCACACAAGTGAGGTATCATTTTTATCGGGAGACTTGGGGGAACGATGGATAGAAGGAAATTTGTGGCTCCTCTCAGATTCCAGAACTTTCTGCCACAGAAATGTGAGGAACATGTGTTTTTTTAGCCAAATTTTGAGGTTTGCAAAGGATTCTGGGTAACAGAACCTGGTCCGAGGCCCTCAAGTCACCCCTCCTTGGATTCCGCCTACATCTCTAGTTTTCAGAAATGCACAGGTTTGGTAGGTTTCCCTAGGTGCCGGCTGAGCTAGAGGCCAAAATCTACAGGTAGACACTTCGCAATAAAACACCTCTGTTTTCTTCCAAAAATTTGGATGTGTCCACGTTGCGGTTTGGGGCGTTTCCTGTTGCGGGCGCTAGGCCTACCCACACAAGTGAGGTATCATTTTTATCGGAAGACTTGGGGGAACGCTAGGTGGAAGGAAATTTGTGGCACCTCTCAGATTCCAGAACTTTCTGCCACAGAAATGTGAGGAACATGTGTTTTTGTAGCCAAATTTAGAGGTTTGCAAAGGATTCTGGGTAACAGAACCTGGTCCGAGCCCCGCAAGTCACCCCTCCTTGGATTCCCCTAGGTCTCTAGTTTTCAGAAATGCACAGGTTTGGTAGGTTTCCCTAGGTGCCGGCTGAGCTAGAGGCCAAAATCTACAGGTAGGCACTTCGCAAAAAACACCTCTGTTTTCCTCCAAAAATTTGGATGTGTCTACGTTGCGCTTTGGGGCGTTTCCTGTCGCGGGCGCTAGGCCTACCCACACAAGTGAGGTATCATTTTTATCGGGAGACTTGGGGGAACGCTGGGAGGAAGGAAATTTGTGGCTCCTCTCAGATTCCAGAACTTTCTGCCACAGAAATGTGAGGAACATGTGTTTTTTTAGCCAAATTTTGAGGTTTGCAAAGGATTCTGGGTAACAGAACCTGGTCCGAGCCCGGCAAGTCACCCCTCCTTGGATTCCCCTAGGTCTCTAGTTTTCAGAAATGCACATGTTTGGTAGGTTTCAATAGGTGCCGGCTGAGCTAGAGGCCAAAATCTACAGGTAGGCCCTTCGCAAAAAACACCTCTGTTTTCTTCAAAAAATTTGGATGTGTCCACGTTGCGCTTTGGGGCGTTTCCTGTCGCCGGCGCTAGGCCTACCCACACAAGCGAGGTATCATTTTTATCGGGAGACTTGGGGGAATGCTGGGTGGAAGGAAATTTGTGGCTCCTCTCAGATTCCAGAACTTTCTGCCACAGATATGTGAGGAACATGTGTTTTTTTAGCCAAATTTTGAGGTTTGCAAAGGATTCTGGGTAACAGAACCTGGTCCGAGCCCCGCAAGTCACCCCTCCTTGGATTCCCCTAGGTCTCTAGTTTTCAGAAATGCACATGTTTGGTAGGTTTCCCTAGGTGCCGGCTGAGCTAGAGGCCAAAATCTACAGGTAGGCACTTCGCAAAAAACACCTCAGTTTTCTTCCAAAAATTTGGATGTATCCACGTTGCGCTTTGGGGCGTTTCCTGTCGCGGGCGCTAGGCCTACCCACACAAGTGAGGTATCATTTTTATCGGGAGACTTGGGGGAACGATGGATAGAAGGAAATTTGTGGCTCCTCTCAGATTCCAGAACTTTCTGCCACAGAAATGTGAGGAACATGTGTTTTTTTAGCCAAATTTTGAGGTTTGCAAAGGATTCTGGGTAACAGAACCTGGTCCGAGGCCCTCAAGTCACCCCTCCTTGGATTCCGCCTACATCTCTAGTTTTCAGAAATGCACAGGTTTGGTAGGTTTCCCTAGGTGCCGGCTGAGCTAGAGGCCAAAATCTACAGGTAGACACTTCGCAAAAAAACACCTCTGTTTTCTTCCAAAAATTTGGATGTGTCCACGTTGCGCTTTGGGGCGTTTCCTGTTGCGGGCGCTAGGCCTACCCACACAAGTGAGGTATCATTTTTATCGGAAGACTTGGGGGAACGCTGGGTGGAAGGCAATTTGTGGCTCCTCTCAGATTCCAGAACTTTCTGCCACAGAAATGTGAGGAACATGTGTTTTTGTAGCCAAATTTAGAGGTTTGCAAAGGATTCTGGGTAACAGAACCTGGTCCGAGCCCCGCAAGTCACCCCTCCTTGGATTCCCCTAGGTCTCTAGTTTTCAGAAATGCACAGGTTTGGTAGGTTTCCCTAGGTGCCGGCTGAGCTAGAGGCCAAAATCTACAGGTAGGCACTTCGCAAAAAACACCTCTGTTTTCCTCCAAAAATTTGGATGTGTCTACGTTGCGCTTTGGGGCGTTTCCTGTCGCGGGCGCTAGGCCTACCCACACAAGTGAGGTATCATTTTTATCGGGAGACTTGGGGGAACGCTGGGAGGAAGGAAATTTGTGGCTCCTCTCAGATTCCAGAACTTTCTGCCACAGAAATGTAAGGAACATGTGTTTTTTTAGCCAAATTTTGAGGTTTGCAAAGGATTCTGGGTAACAGAACCTGGTCCGAGCCCGGCAAGTCACCCCTCCTTGGATTCCCCTAGGTCTCTAGTTTTCAGAAATGCACATGTTTGGTAGGTTTCCCTAGGTGCCGGCTGAGCTAGAGGCCAAAATCTACAGGTAGGCACTTCGCAAAAAACACCTCAGTTTTCTTCCAAAAATTTGGATGTATCCACGTTGCGCTTTGGGGCGTTTCCTGTTGCGGGCGCTAGGCCTACCCACACAAGTGAGGTATCATTTTTATCGGGAGACTTGGGGGAACGATGGGTGGAAGGAAATTTGTGGCTCCTCTCAGATTCCAGAACTTTCTGCCACAGAAATGTGAGGAACATGTGTTTTTGTAGCCAAATTTTGAGGTTTGCAAAGGATTCTGGGTATCAGAACCTGGTCCGAGGCCCTCAAGTCACCCCTCCTTGGATTCCGCCTACATCTCTAGTTTTCAGAAATGCACAGGTTTGGTAGGTTTCCCTA
This sequence comes from Pleurodeles waltl, assembly GCF_031143425.1. Lineage (NCBI taxonomy): Eukaryota > Metazoa > Chordata > Amphibia > Caudata > Salamandridae > Pleurodeles > Pleurodeles waltl. The sequence continues at coordinate 441,824,035 of NC_090439.1, forward strand.
GGTGCCGGCTGAGCTAGAGGCCAAAATCTACAGGTAGACACTTCGCAAAAAAACACCTCTGTTTTCTTCCAAAAATTTGGATGTGTCCACGTTGCGCTTTGGGGCGTTTCCTGTTGCGGGCGCTAGGCCTACCCACACAAGTGAGGTATCATTTTTATCGGAAGACTTGGGGGAACGCTGGGTAGAAGGAAATTTGTGGCTCCTCTCAGATTCCAGAACTTTCTGCCACAGAAATGTGAGGAACATGTGTTTTTGTAGCCAAATTTAGAGGTTTGCAAAGGATTCTGGGTAACAGAACCTGGTCCGAGCCCCGCAAGTCACCCCTCCTTGGATTCCCCTAGGTCTCTAGTTTTCAGAAATGCACAGGTTTGGTAGGTTTCCCTAGGTGCCGGCTGAGCTAGAGGCCAAAATCTACAGGTAGGCACTTCGCAAAAAACACCTCTGTTTTCCTCCAAAAATTTGGATGTGTCTACGTTGCGCTTTGGGGCGTTTCCTGTCGCGGGCGCTAGGCCTACCCACACAAGTGAGGTATCATTTTTATCGGGAGACTTGGGGGAACGCTGGGAGGAAGGAAATTTGTGGCTCCTCTCAGATTCCAGAACTTTCTGCCACAGAAATTTAAGGAACATGTGTTTTTTTAGCCAAATTTTGAGGTTTGCAAAGGATTCTGGTTAACAGAACCTGGTCCGAGCCCGGCAAGTCACCCCTCCTTGGATTCCCCTAGGTCTCTAGTTTTCAGAAATGCACATGTTTGGTAGGTTTCCCTAGGTGCCGGCTGAGCTAGAGGCCAAAATCTACAGGTAGGCACTTCGCAAAAAACACCTCAGTTTTCTTCCAAAAATTTGGATGTATCCACGTTGCGCTTTGGGGCGTTTCCTGTTGCGGGCGCTAGGCCTACCCACACAAGTGAGGTATCATTTTTATCGGGAGACTTGTGGGAACGCTGGGTGGAAGGAAATTTGTGGCTCCTCTCAGATTCCAGAACTTTCTGCCACAGAAATGTGAGGAACATGTGTTTTTTTAGCCAAAATTTGAGGTTTGCAAAGGATTCTGGGTAACAAAACCTGGTCCGAGCCCCACAAGTCACCCCTCCTTGGATTCCCCTAGGTCTCTAGTTTTCAGAAATGCACAGGTTTGGTAGGTTTCCCTAGGTGCCGGCTGAGCTAGAGGCCAAAATCTACAGGTAGGCACTTCGCAAAAAACACCTCTGTTTTCTTCCAAAAATTTGGATGTGTCCACGTTGCGCTTTGGGGCGTTTCCTGTCGCGGGCGCTAGGCCTACCCACACAAGTGACGTATCATTTTTATCGGGAGACTTGGGGGAACGCTGGGTGGAAGGAAATTTGTGGCTCCTCTCAGATTCCAGAACTTTCTGCCACAGAAATGTGAGGAAAATGTGTTTTTTTAGCCAAATTTTGAGGTTTGCAAAGGATTCTGGGTAACAGAACCTGGTCCGAGCCCCGCAAGTCACCCCTCCTTGGATTCCCCTAGGTCTCTAGTTTTCAGAAATGCACAGGTTTGGTAGGTTTCCCTAGGTGCCGGCTGAGCTAGAGGCCAAAATCTACAGGTAGGCACTTCGAAAAAAACACCTTTGTTTTCTTTCAAAAATTTGGATGTGTCCACGTTGCGCTTTGGGGCGTTTCCTGTCGCCGTCGCTAGGCCTACCCACACAAGCGAGGTATCATTTTTATCGGGAGACTTGGGGGAACGCTGGGTGGAAGGAAATTTGTGGCTCCTCTCAGATTCCAGATTTTTCTGCCACAGAAATGTGAGGAACATGTGTTTTTTTAGGCAAATTTTGAGGTTTGCAAAGGATTCTGGGTAACAGAACCTTGTCCGAGCCCCACAAGTCACCCCTCCTTGGATTCCCCTAGGTCTCTAGTTTTCAGAAATGCACATGTTTGGTAGGTTTCCCTATGTGCCGGCTGAGCTAGAGGCCAAAATCTACAGGTAGGCACTTCGCAAAAAACACCTGTTTTCTTTCAAAAATTTGAATGTGTCCACGTTGCGCTTTGGGGCGTTTCCTGTCGCGGACGCTAAGCCTACCCACACAAGTGAGGTATCATTTTTATCGGGAGACTTGTGGGAACGCTGGGTGGAAGGAAATTTTGGCTCCTCTCAGATTCCAGAACTTTCTGCCACAGAAATGTGAGGAACATGTGTTTTTTTATCCAAATTTTGAGGTTTGCAAAGGATTCTGGGTAACAGAACCTGGTCCGAGCTCCGCAAGTCACCCCATCTTGGATTCCCCTTGGTCTCTAGTTTTCAGAAATGCACAGGTTTGGTAGGTTTCCCTAGGTGCCGGCTGAGCTAGAGGCCAAATTCTACAGGTAGGCACTTCGCAAAAAACACCTCTGTTTTCTTCCAAAAATTTGGATGTGTCCACGTTGCGCTTTGGGGCGTTTCCTGTCGCGGGCGCTAGGCCTACCCACACAAGTGAGGTATCATTTTTATCGGGAGACTTGGGGGAACGCTGGGTGGAAGGAAATTTGTGGCTCCTCTCAGATTCCAGATCTTTCTGCCACAGAAATGTGAGGAACATGTGTTTTTTTAGCCAAATTTTGAGGTTTGCAAAGGATTCTGGGTAACAGAACCTGGTCCGAGCCCCGCAAGTCACCCCTCCTTGGATTCCCCTAGGTCTCTAGTTTTCAGAAATGCACAGGTTTGGTAGGTTTCAATAGGTGCCGGCTGAGCTAGAGGCCAAAATCTACAGGTAGGCCCTTCGCAAAAAACACCTCTGTTTTCTTCAAAAAATTTGGATGTGTCCACGTTGCGCTTTGGGGCGTTTCCTGTCGCCGGCGCTAGGCCTACCCACACAAGCGAGGTATCATTTTTATCGGGAGACTTGGGGGAATGCTGGGTGGAAGGAAATTTGTGGCTCCTCTCAGATTCCAGAACTTTCTGCCACAGATATGTGAGGAACATGTGTTTTTTTAGCCAAATTTTGAGGTTTGCAAAGGATTCTGGGTAACAGAACCTGGTCCGAGCCCCGCAAGTCACCCCTCCTTGGATTCCCCTAGGTCTCTAGTTTTCAGAAATGCACATGTTTGGTAGGTTTCCCTAGGTGCCGGCTGAGCTAGAGGCCAAAATCTACAGGTAGGCACTTCGCAAAAAACACCTCAGTTTTCTTCCAAAAATTTGGATGTATCCACGTTGCGCTTTGGGGTGTTTCCTGTCGCGGGCGCTAGGCCTACCCACACAAGTGAGGTATCATTTTTATCGGGAGACTTGGGGGAACGATGGATAGAAGGAAATTTGTGGCTCCTCTCAGATTCCAGAACTTTCTGCCACAGAAATGTGAGGAACATGTGTTTTTTTAGCCAAATTTTGAGGTTTGCAAAGGATTCTGGGTAACAGAACCTGGTCCGAGGCCCTCAAGTCACCCCTCCTTGGATTCCGCCTACATCTCTAGTTTTCAGAAATGCACAGGTTTGGTAGGTTTCCCTAGGTGCCGGCTGAGCTAGAGGCCAAAATCTACAGGTAGACACTTCGCAATAAAACACCTCTGTTTTCTTCCAAAAATTTGGATGTGTCCACGTTGCGGTTTGGGGCGTTTCCTGTTGCGGGCGCTAGGCCTACCCACACAAGTGAGGTATCATTTTTATCGGAAGACTTGGGGGAACGCTAGGTGGAAGGAAATTTGTGGCTCCTCTCAGATTCCAGAACTTTCTGCCACAGAAATGTGAGGAACATGTGTTTTTGTAGCCAAATTTAGAGGTTTGCAAAGGATTCTGGGTAACAGAACCTGGTCCGAGCCCCGCAAGTCACCCCTCCTTGGATTCCCCTAGGTCTCTAGTTTTCAGAAATGCACAGGTTTGGTAGGTTTCCCTAGGTGCCGGCTGAGCTAGAGGCCAAAATCTACAGGTAGGCACTTCGCAAAAAACACCTCTGTTTTCCTCCAAAAATTTGGATGTGTCTACGTTGCGCTTTGGGGCGTTTCCTGTCGCGGGCGCTAGGCCTACCCACACAAGTGAGGTATCATTTTTATCGGGAGACTTGGGGGAACGCTGGGAGGAAGGAAATTTGTGGCTCCTCTCAGATTCCAGAACTTTCTGCCACAGAAATGTGAGGAACATGTGTTTTTTTAGCCAAATTTTGAGGTTTGCAAAGGATTCTGGGTAACAGAACCTGGTCCGAGCCCGGCAAGTCACCCCTCCTTGGATTCCCCTAGGTCTCTAGTTTTCAGAAATGCACATGTTTGGTAGGTTTCCCTAGGTGCCGGCTGAGCTAGAGGCCAAAATCTACAGGTAGGCACTTCGCAAAAAACACCTCAGTTTTCTTCCAAAAATTTGGATGTATCCACGTTGCGCTTTGGGGCGTTTCCTGTTGCGGGCGCTAGGCCTACCCACACAAGTGAGGTATCATTTTTATCGGGAGACTTGGGGGAACGATGGGTGGAAGGAAATTAGTGGCTCCTCTCAGATTCCAGAACTTTCTGCCACAGAAATGTGAGGAACATGTGTTTTTTTAGCCAAATTTTGAGGTTTGCAAAGGATTCTGGGTAACAGAACCTGGTCCGAGGCCCTCAAGTCACCCATCCTTGGATTCCGCCTACGTCTCTAGTTTTCAGAAATGCACAGGTTTGATAGGTTTCCCTAGGTGCCGGCTGAGCTAGAGGCCAAAATCTACAGGTAGACACTTCGCAAAAAAACACCTCTGTTTTCTTCCAAAAATTTGGATGTGTCCACGTTGCGCTTTGGGGGGTTTCCGGTTGCGGGCGCTAGGCCTACCCACACAAGTGAGGTATCATTTTTATCGGAAGACTTGGGGGAACGCTGGGTGGAAGGAAATTTGTGGCTCCTCTCAGATTCCAGAACTTTCTGCCACAGAAATGTGAGGAACATGTGTTTTTTTAGCCAAATTTAGAGGTTTGCAAAGGATTCTGGGTAACAGAACCTGGTCCGAGGCCCTCAAGTCACCCCTCCTTGGATTCCGCCTACATCTCTAGTTTTCAGAAATGCACAGGTTTGGTAGGTTTCCCTAGGTGCCGGCTGAGCTAGAGGCCAAAATCTACAGGTAGGCACTTCGCAAAAAACACCTCAGTTTTCTTCCAAAAATTTGGATGTATCCACGTTGCGCTTTGGGGCGTTTCCTGTTGCGGGCGCTAGGCCTACCCACACAAGTGAGGTATCATTTTTATCGGGAGACTTGGGGGAACGATGGGTGGAAGGAAATTTGTGGCTCCTCTCAGATTCCAGAACTTTCTGCCACAGAAATGTGAGGAACATGTGTTTTTTTAGCCAAATTTTGAGGTTTGCAAAGGATTCTGGGTAACAGAACCTGGTCCGAGGCCCTCAAGTCACCCATCCTTGGATTCCGCCTACGTCTCTAGTTTTCAGAAATGCACAGGTTTGATAGGTTTCCCTAGGTGCCGGCTGAGCTAGAGGCCAAAATCTACAGGTAGACACTTCGCAAAAAAACACCTCTGTTTTCTTCCAAAAATTTGGATGTGTCCACGTTGCGCTTTGGGGCGTTTCCGGTTGCGGGCGCTAGGCCTACCCACACAAGTGAGGTATCATTTTTATCGGAAGACTTGGGGGAACGCTGGGTGGAAGGAAATTTGTGGCTCCTCTCAGATTCCAGAACTTTCTGCCACAGAAATGTGAGGAACATGTGTTTTTTTAGCCAAATTTAGAGGTTTGCAAAGGATTCTGGGTAACAGAACCTGGTCCGAGGCCCTCAAGTCACCCCTCCTTGGATTCCGCCTACATCTCTAGTTTTCAGAAATGCACAGGTTTGGTAGGTTTCCCTAGGTGCCGGCTGAGCTAGAGGCCAAAATCTACAGGTAGACACTTCGCAAAAAAACACCTCTGTTTTCTTCCAAAAATTTGGATGTGTCCATGTTGCGCTTTGGGGCGTTTCCTGTTGCGGGCGCTAGGCCTACCCACACAAGTGAGGTATCATTTTTATCGGAAGACTTGGGGGAACGCTGGGTGGAAGGAAATTTGTGGCTCCTCTCAGATTCCAGAACTTTCTGCCACAGAAATGTGAGGAACATGTGTTTTTGTAGCCAAATTTGAGGTTTGCAAAGGATTCTGGGTAACAGAACCTGGTCCGAGCCCCGCAAGTCACCCCTCCTTGGATTCCCCTAGGTCTCTAGTTTTCAGAAATGCACAGGTTTGGTAGGTTTCCCTAGGTGCCGGCTGAGCTAGAGGCCAAAATCTACAGGTAGGCACTTCGCAAAAAACACCTCTGTTTTCCTCCCAAAATTTGGATGTGTCTACGTTGCGCTTTGGGGCGTTTCCTGTCGCGGGCGCTAGGCCTACCCACACAAGTGAGGTATCATTTTTATCGGGAGACTTGGGGGAACGCTGGGAGGAAGGAAATTTGTGGCTCCTCTCAGATTCCAGAACTTTCTGCCACAGAAATGTAAGGAACATGTGTTTTTTTAGCCAAATTTTGAGGTTTGCAAAGGATTCTGGGTAACAGAACCTGGTCCGAGGCCCTCAAGTCACCCCTCCTTGGATTCCGCCTACATCTCTAGTTTTCAGAAATGCACAGGTTTGGTAGGTTTCCCTAGGTGCCGGCTGAGCTAGAGGCCAAAATCTACAGGTAGACACTTCGCAAAAAAACACCTCTGTTTTCTTCCAAAAATTTGGATGTGTCCACGTTGCGCTTTGGGGCGTTTCCTGTTGCGGGCGCTAGGCCTACCCACACAAGTGAGGTATCATTTTTATCGTAAGACTTGGGGGAACGCTGGGTGGAAGGAAATTTGTGGCTCCTCTCAGATTCCAGAACTTTCTGCCACAGAAATGTGAGGAACATGTGTTTTTGTAGCCAAATTTAGAGGTTTGCAAAGGATTCTGGGTAACAGAACCTGGTCCGAGCCCCGCAAGTCACCCCTCCTTGGATTCCCCTAGGTCTCTAGTTTTCAGAAATGCACATGTTTGGTAGGTTTCCCTAGGTGCCGGCTGAGCTAGAGGCCAAAATCTACAGGTAGGCACTTCGCAAAAAACACCTCAGTTTTCTTCCAAAAATTTGGATGTATCCACGTTGCGCTTTGGGGTGTTTCCTGTCGCGGGCGCTAGGCCTACCCACACAAGTGAGGTATCATTTTTATCGGGAGACTTGGGGGAACGATGGATAGAAGGAAATTTGTGGCTCCTCTCAGATTCCAGAACTTTCTGCCACAGAAATGTGAGGAACATGTGTTTTTTTAGCCAAATTTTGAGGTTTGCAAAGGATTCTGGGTAACAGAACCTGGTCCGAGGCCCTCAAGTCACCCCTCCTTGGATTCCGCCTACATCTCTAGTTTTCAGAAATGCACAGGTTTGGTAGGTTTCCCTAGGTGCCGGCTGAGCTAGAGGCCAAAATCTACAGGTAGACACTTCGCAATAAAACACCTCTGTTTTCTTCCAAAAATTTGGATGTGTCCACGTTGCGGTTTGGGGCGTTTCCTGTTGCGGGCGCTAGGCCTACCCACACAAGTGAGGTATCATTTTTATCGGAAGACTTGGGGGAACGCTAGGTGGAAGGAAATTTGTGGCTCCTCTCAGATTCCAGAACTTTCTGCCACAGAAATGTGAGGAACATGTGTTTTTGTAGCCAAATTTAGAGGTTTGCAAAGGATTCTGGGTAACAGAACCTGGTCCGAGCCCCGCAAGTCACCCCTCCTTGGATTCCCCTAGGTCTCTAGTTTTCAGAAATGCACAGGTTTGGTAGGTTTCCCTAGGTGCCGGCTGAGCTAGAGGCCAAAATCTACAGGTAGGCACTTCGCAAAAAACACCTCTGTTTTCCTCCAAAAATTTGGATGTGTCTACGTTGCGCTTTGGGGCGTTTCCTGTCGCGGGCGCTAGGCCTACCCACACAAGTGAGGTATCATTTTTATCGGGAGACTTGGGGGAACGCTGGGAGGAAGGAAATTTGTGGCTCCTCTCAGATTCCAGAACTTTCTGCCACAGAAATGTGAGGAACATGTGTTTTTTAAGCCAAATTTTGAGGTTTGCAAAGGATTCTGGGTAACAGAACCTGGTCCGAGCCCGGCAAGTCACCCCTCCTTGGATTCCCCTAGGTCTCTAGTTTTCAGAAATGCACATGTTTGGTAGGTTTCCCTAGGTGCCGGCTGAGCTAGAGGCCAAAATCTACAGGTAGGCACTTCGCAAAAAACACCTCAGTTTTCTTCCAAAAATTTGGATGTATCCACGTTGCGCTTTGTGGCGTTTCCTGTTGCGGGCGCTAGGCCTACCCACACAAGTGAGGTATCATTTTTATCGGGAGACTTGGGGGAACGATGGGTGGAAGGAAATTAGTGGCTCCTCTCAGATTCCAGAACTTTCTGCCACAGAAATGTGAGGAACATGTGTTTTTTTAGCCAAATTTTGAGGTTTGCAAAGGATTCTGGGTAACAGAACCTGGTCCGAGGCCCTCAAGTCACCCATCCTTGGATTCCGCCTACGTCTCTAGTTTTCAGAAATGCACAGGTTTGATAGGTTTCCCTAGGTGCCGGCTGAGCTAGAGGCCAAAATCTACAGGTAGACACTTCGCAAAAAAACACCTCTGTTTTCTTCCAAAAATTTGGATGTGTCCACGTTGCGCTTTGGGGCGTTTCCTGTTGCGGGCGCTAGGCCTACCCACACAAGTGAGGTATCATTTTTATCGGAAGACTTGGGGGAACGCTGGGTGGAAGGAAATTTGTGGCTCCTCTCAGATTCCAGAACTTTCTGCCACAGAAATGTGAGGAACATGTGTTTTTGTAGCCAAATTTAGAGGTTTGCAAAGGATTCTGGGTAACAGAACCTGGTCCGAGCCCCGCAAGTCACCCCTCCTTGGATTCCCCTAGGTCTCTAGTTTTCAGAAATGCACAGGTTTGGTAGGTTTCCCTAGGTGCCGGCTGAGCTAGAGGCCAAAATCTACAGGTAGGCACTTCGCAAAAAACACCTCTGTTTTCCTCCAAAAATTTGGATGTGTCTACGTTGCGCTTTGGGGCGTTTCCTGTCGCGGGCGCTAGGCCTACCCACACAAGTGAGGTATCATTTTTATCGGGAGACTTGGGGGAACGCTGGGAGGAAGGAAATTTGTGGCTCCTCTCAGATTCCAGAACTTTCTGCCACAGAAATGTAAGGAACATGTGTTTTTTTAGCCAAATTTTGAGGTTTGCAAAGGATTCTGGGTAACAGAACCTGGTCCGAGCCCGGCAAGTCACCCCTCCTTGGATTCCCCTAGGTCTCTAGTTTTCAGAAATGCACATGTTTGGTAGGTTTCCCTAGGTGCCGGCTGAGCTAGAGGCCAAAATCTACAGGTAGGCACTTCGCAAAAAACACCTCAGTTTTCTTCCAAAAATTTGGATGTATCCACGTTGCGCTTTGGGGCGTTTCCTGTTGCGGGCGCTAGGCCTACCCACACAAGTGAGGTATCATTTTTATCGGGAGACTTGGGGGAACGATGGGTGGAAGGAAATTTGTGGCTCCTCTCAGATTCCAGAACTTTCTGCCACAGAAATGTGAGGAACATGTGTTTTTTTAGCCAAATTTTGAGGTTTGCAAAGGATTCTGGGTAACAGAACCTGGTCCGAGGCCCTCAAGTCACCCATCCTTGGATTCCGCCTACGTCTCTAGTTTTCAGAAATGCACAGGTTTGATAGGTTTCCCTAGGTGCCGGCTGAGCTAGAGGCCAAAATCTACAGGTAGACACTTCGCAAAAAAACACCTCTGTTTTCTTCCAAAAATTTGGATGTGTCCACGTTGCGCTTTGGGGCGTTTCCGGTTGCGGGCGCTAGGCCTACCCACACAAGTGAGGTATCATTTTTATCGGGAGACTTGTGGGAACGCTGGGTGGAAGGAAATTTGTGGCTCCTCTCAGATTCCAGAACTTTCTGCCACAGAAATGTGAGGAACATGTGTTTTTTTAGCCAAAATTTGAGGTTTGCAAAGGATTCTGGGTAACAAAACCTGGTCCGAGCCCCACAAGTCACCCCTCCTTGGATTCCCCTAGGTCTCTAGTTTTCAGAAATGCACAGGTTTGGTAGGTTTCCCTAGGTGCCGGCTGAGCTAGAGGCCAAAATCTACAGGTAGGCACTTCGCAAAAAACACCTCTGTTTTCTTCCAAAAATTTGGATGTGTCCACGTTGCGCTTTGGGGCGTTTCCTGTCGCGGGCGCTAGGCCTACCCACACAAGTGACGTATCATTTTTATCGGGAGACTTGGGGGAACGCTGGGTGGAAGGAAATTTGTGGCTCCTCTCAGATTCCAGAACTTTCTGCCACAGAAATGTGAGGAAAATGTGTTTTTTTAGCCAAATTTTGAGGTTTGCAAAGGATTCTGGGTAACAGAACCTGGTCCGAGCCCCGCAAGTCACCCCTCCTTGGATTCCCCTAGGTCTCTAGTTTTCAGAAATGCACAGGTTTGGTAGGTTTCCCTAGGTGCCGGCTGAGCTAGAGGCCAAAATCTACAGGTAGGCACTTCGAAAAAAACACCTTTGTTTTCTTTCAAAAATTTGGATGTGTCCACGTTGCGCTTTGGGGCGTTTCCTGTCGCCGTCGCTAGGCCTACCCACACAAGCGAGGTATCATTTTTATCGGGAGATTTGGGGGAACGCTGGGTGGAAGGAAATTTGTGGCTCCTCTCAGATTCCAGATTTTTCTGCCACAGAAATGTGAGGAACATGTGTTTTTTTAGGCAAATTTTGAGGTTTGCAAAGGATTCTGGGTAACAGAACCTTGTCCGAGCCCCACAAGTCACCCCTCCTTGGATTCCCCTAGGTCTCTAGTTTTCAGAAATGCACATGTTTGGTAGGTTTCCCTATGTGCCGGCTGAGCTAGAGGCCAAAATCTACAGGTAGGCACTTCGCAAAAAACACCTGTTTTCTTTCAAAAATTTGAATGTGTCCACGTTGCGCTTTGGGGCGTTTCCTGTCGCGGACGCTAAGCCTACCCACACAAGTGAGGTATCATTTTTATCGGGAGACTTGTGGGAACGCTGGGTGGAAGGAAATTTTGGCTCCTCTCAGATTCCAGAACTTTCTGCCACAGAAATGTGAGGAACATGTGTTTTTTTATCCAAATTTTGAGGTTTGCAAAGGATTCTGGGTAACAGAACCTGGTCCGAGCTCCGCAAGTCACCCCATCTTGGATTCCCCTTGGTCTCTAGTTTTCAGAAATGCACAGGTTTGGTAGGTTTCCCTAGGTGCCGGCTGAGCTAGAGGCCAAATTCTACAGGTAGGCACTTCGCAAAAAACACCTCTGTTTTCTTCCAAAAATTTGGATGTGTCCACGTTGCGCTTTGGGGCGTTTCCTGTCGCGGGCGCTAGGCCTACCCACACAAGTGAGGTATCATTTTTATCGGGAGACTTGGGGGAACGCTGGGTGGAAGGAAATTTGTGGCTCCTCTCAGATTCCAGATCTTTCTGCCACAGAAATGTGAGGAACATGTGTTTTTTTAGCCAAATTTTGAGGTTTGCAAAGGATTCTGGGTAACAGAACCTGGTCCGAGCCCCGCAAGTCACCCCTCCTTGGATTCCCCTAGGTCTCTAGTTTTCAGAAATGCACAGGTTTGGTAGGTTTCAATAGGTGCCGGCTGAGCTAGAGGCCAAAATCTACAGGTAGGCCCTTCGCAAAAAACACCTCTGTTTTCTTCAAAAAATTTGGATGTGTCCACGTTGCGCTTTGGGGCGTTTCCTGTCGCCGGCGCTAGGCCTACCCACACAAGCGAGGTATCATTTTTATCGGGAGACTTGGGGGAATGCTGGGTGGAAGGAAATTTGTGGCTCCTCTCAGATTCCAGAACTTTCTGCCACAGATATGTGAGGAACATGTGTTTTTTTAGCCAAATTTTGAGGTTTGCAAAGGATTCTGGGTAACAGAACCTGGTCCGAGCCCCGCAAGTCACCCCTCCTTGGATTCCCCTAGGTCTCTAGTTTTCAGAAATGCACATGTTTGGTAGGTTTCCCTAGGTGCCGGCTGAGCTAGAGGCCAAAATCTACAGGTAGGCACTTCGCAAAAAACACCTCAGTTTTCTTCCAAAAATTTGGATGTATCCACGTTGCGCTTTGGGGTGTTTCCTGTCGCGGGCGCTAGGCCTACCCACACAAGTGAGGTATCATTTTTATCGGGAGACTTGGGGGAACGATGGATAGAAGGAAATTTGTGTCTCCTCTCAGATTCCAGAACTTTCTGCCACAGAAATGTGAGGAACATGTGTTTTTTTAGCCAAATTTTGAGGTTTGCAAAGGATTCTGGGTAACAGAACCTGGTCCGAGGCCCTCAAGTCACCCCTCCTTGGATTCCGCCTACATCTCTAGTTTTCAGAAATGCACAGGTTTGGTAGGTTTCCCTAGGTGCCGGCTGAGCTAGAGGCCAAAATCTACAGGTAGACACTTCGCAATAAAACACCTCTGTTTTCTTCCAAAAATTTGGATGTGTCCACGTTGCGCTTTGGGGCGTTTCCTGTTGCGGGCGCTAGGCCTACCCACACAAGTGAGGTATCATTTTTATCGGAAGACTTGGGGGAACGCTAGGTGGAAGGAAATTTGTGGCTCCTCTCAGATTCCAGAACTTTCTGCCACAGAAATGTGAGGAACATGTGTTTTTGTAGCCAAATTTAGAGGTTTGCAAAGGATTCTGGGTAACAGAACCTGGTCCGAGCCCCGCAAGTCACCCCTCCTTGGATTCCCCTAGGTCTCTAGTTTTCAGAAATGCACATGTTTGGTAGGTTTCCCTAGGTGCCGGCTGAGCTAGAGGCCAAAATCTACAGGTAGGCACTTCGCAAAAAACACCTCAGTTTTCTTCCAAAAATTTGGATGTGTCCACGTTGCGCTTTGGGGCGTTTCCTGTCGCGGGCCCTAGGCCTACCCACACAAGTGAGGTATCATTTTTATCGAGAGACTTGGGGGAACGATGGGTGGAAGGAAATTTGTGGCTCCTCTCAGATTCCAGAACTTTCTGCCACAGAAATGTGAGGAACATGTGTTTTTGTATCCAAATTTTGAGGTTTGCAAAGGATTCTGGGTAACAGAACCTGGTCCGAGGCCCTCAAGTCACCCCTCCTTGGATTTCCCTAGGTCTCTAGTTTTCAGAAATGCACAGGTTTGGTAGGTTTCCCTAGGTGCCGGCTGAGCTAGAGGCCAAAATCTACAGGTAGGCACTTCGCAAAAAACACCTCTGTTTTCCTCCAAAAATTTGGATGTGTCTACGTTGCGCTTTGGGGCGTTTCCTGTCGCGGGCGCTAGGCCTACCCACACAAGTGAGGTATCATTTTTATCGGGAGACTTGGGGGAACGCTGGGTGGAAGGAAATTTGTGGCTCCTCTCAGATTCCAGAACTTTCTGCCTCAGAAATGTGAGGAACATGTGTTTTTTTAGCCAAATTTTGAGGTTTGCAAAGGATTCTGGGTAACAAAACCTGGTCCGAGCCCCGCAAGTCACCCCTCCTTGGATTCCCCTAGGCCTCTAGTTTTCAGAAATGCACAGGTTTGGTAGGTTTCCCTAGGTGCCGGCTGAGCTAGAGGCCAAAATCTACAGGTAGGCACTTCGCAAAAAACACCTCTGTTTTCTTCCAAAAATTTGGATGTGTCCACGTTGCGCTTTGGGGCGTTTCCTATCGTGGGCGCTAGGCCTACCCACACAAGTGAGGTATCATTTTTATCGGGAGACTTGGGGGAACGCTGCGAGGATGGAAATTTGTGGCTCCTCTCAGATTCCAGAACTTTCTGCCACAGAAATGTGAGGAACGTGTTTTTTTAGCCAAATTTTGAGGTTTGCAAAGGATTCTGGGTAACAGAACCTGGTCCGAGCCCCGCAAGTCACCCCTCCTTGGATTCCCCTAGGTCTCTAGTTATCAGAAATGCACAGGTTTGCTAGGTTTCCCTAGGTGCTGGCTGAGCTAGAGGCCAAAATCTACAGGTAGGCACTTCGCAAAAAACACCTCTGTTTTCATCCAAACATTTGGATGTGTCCACGTTGCGCTTTGGGGCGTTTCCTGTCGCGGGCACTAGGCCTATCCACACAAGTGAGGTATCATTTTTATCGGGAGACTTGGGGGAACGCTGGGTGGAAGGAAATTTGTGGCTCCTCTCAGATTCCAGAACTTTCTGCCACAGAAATTTGAGGAACATGTGTTTTTTTAGCCAAATTTTGAGGTTTGCAAAGGATTCTGGGTAACAGAACCTGGTCCGAGCCCCGCAAGTCACCCCTCCTTGGATTCCCCTAGGTCTCTAGATTTCAGAAATGCACAGGTTTGGTAGGTTTCCCTAGGTGCCGGCTGAGCTAGAGGCCAAAATCTACAGGTAGGCACTTCGCAAAAAACACCTCAGTTTTCTTCCAAAAATTTGGATGTGTCCACGTTGCGCTTTGGGGCGTTTCCTGTCGCGGGCGCTAGGCCTACCCACACAAGTGAGGTATCATTTTTATCGAGAGACTTGGGGGAACGATGGGTGGAAGGAAATTTGTGGCTCCTCTCAGATTCCAGAACTTTCTGCCACAGAAATGTGAGGAACATGTGTTTTTGTATCCAAATTTTGAGGTTTGCAAAGGATTCTGGGTAACAGAACCTGGTCCGAGGCCCTCAAGTCACCCCTCCTTGGATACCCCTAGGTCTCTAGTTTTCAGAAATGCACAGGTTTGGTAGGTTTCCCTAGGTGCCGGCTGAGCTAGAGGCCAAAATCTACAGGTAGGCACTTCGCAAAAAACACCTCTGTTTTCCTCCAAAAATTTGGATGTGTCTACGTTGCGCTTTAGGGCGTTTCCTGTCGCGGGCGCTAGGCCTACCCACACAAGTGAGGTATCATTTTTATCGGGAGACTTGGGGGAACGCTGGGTGGAAGGAAATTTGTGGCTCCTCTCAGATTCCAGAACTTTCTGCCACAGAAATGTGAGGAACATGTGTTTTTTTAGCCAAATTTTGAGGTTTGCAAAGGATTCTGGGTAACAGAACCTGGTCCGAGCCCGGCAAGTCACCCCTCCTTGGATTCCCCTAGGTCTCTAGTTTTCAGAAATGCACATGTTTGGTAGGTTTCCCTAGGTGCCGGCTGAGCTAGAGGCCAAAATCTACAGGTAGGCACTTCGCAAAAAACACCTCAGTTTTCTTCCAAAAATTTGGATGTATCCACGTTGCGCTTTGGGGCGTTTCCTGTTGCGGGCGCTAGGCCTACCCACACAAGTGAGGTATCATTTTTATCGGGAGACTTGGGGGAACGATGGGTGGAAGGAAATTAGTGGCTCCTCTCAGATTCCAGAACTTTCTGCCACAGAAATGTGAGGAACATGTGTTTTTTTAGCCAAATTTTGAGGTTTGCAAAGGATTCTGGGTAACAGAACCTGGTCCGAGGCCCTCAAGTCACCCATCCTTGGATTCCGCCTACGTCTCTAGTTTTCAGAAATGCACAGGTTTGATAGGTTTCCCTAGGTGCCGGCTGAGCTAGAGGCCAAAATCTACAGGTAGACACTTCGCAAAAAAACACCTCTGTTTTCTTCCAAAAATTTGGATGTGTCCACGTTGCGCTTTGGGGGGTTTCCGGTTGCGGGCGCTAGGCCTACCCACACAAGTGAGGTATCATTTTTATCGGAAGACTTGGGGGAACGCTGGGTGGAAGGAAATTTGTGGCTCCTCTCAGATTCCAGAACTTTCTGCCACAGAAATGTGAGGAACATGTGTTTTTTTAGCCAAATTTAGAGGTTTGCAAAGGATTCTGGGTAACAGAACCTGGTCCGAGGCCCTCAAGTCACCCCTCCTTGGATTCCGCCTACATCTCTAGTTTTCAGAAATGCACAGGTTTGGTAGGTTTCCCTAGGTGCCGGCTGAGCTAGAGGCCAAAATCTACAGGTAGGCACTTCGCAAAAAACACCTCAGTTTTCTTCCAAAAATTTGGATGTATCCACGTTGCGCTTTGGGGCGTTTCCTGTTGCGGGCGCTAGGCCTACCCACACAAGTGAGGTATCATTTTTATCGGGAGACTTGGGGGAACGATGGGTGGAAGGAAATTTGTGGCTCCTCTCAGATTCCAGAACTTTCTGCCACAGAAATGTGAGGAACATGTGTTTTTTTAGCCAAATTTTGAGGTTTGCAAAGGATTCTGGGTAACAGAACCTGGTCCGAGGCCCTCAAGTCACCCATCCTTGGATTCCGCCTACGTCTCTAGTTTTCAGAAATGCACAGGTTTGATAGGTTTCCCTAGGTGCCGGCTGAGCTAGAGGCCAAAATCTACAGGTAGACACTTCGCAAAAAAACACCTCTGTTTTCTTCCAAAAATTTGGATGTGTCCACGTTGCGCTTTGGGGCGTTTCCGGTTGCGGGCGCTAGGCCTACCCACACAAGTGAGGTATCATTTTTATCGGAAGACTTGGGGGAACGCTGGGTGGAAGGAAATTTGTGGCTCCTCTCAGATTCCAGAACTTTCTGCCACAGAAATGTGAGGAACATGTGTTTTTTTAGCCAAATTTAGAGGTTTGCAAAGGATTCTGGGTAACAGAACCTGGTCCGAGGCCCTCAAGTCACCCCTCCTTGGATTCCGCCTACATCTCTAGTTTTCAGAAATGCACAGGTTTGGTAGGTTTCCCTAGGTGCCGGCTGAGCTAGAGGCCAAAATCTACAGGTAGACACTTCGCAAAAAAACACCTCTGTTTTCTTCCAAAAATTTGGATGTGTCCATGTTGCGCTTTGGGGCGTTTCCTGTTGCGGGCGCTAGGCCTACCCACACAAGTGAGGTATCATTTTTATCGGAAGACTTGGGGGAACGCTGGGTGGAAGGAAATTTGTGGCTCCTCTCAGATTCCAGAACTTTCTGCCACAGAAATGTGAGGAACATGTGTTTTTGTAGCCAAATTTGAGGTTTGCAAAGGATTCTGGGTAACAGAACCTGGTCCGAGCCCCGCAAGTCACCCCTCCTTGGATTCCCCTAGGTCTCTAGTTTTCAGAAATGCACAGGTTTGGTAGGTTTCCCTAGGTGCCGGCTGAGCTAGAGGCCAAAATCTACAGGTAGGCACTTCGCAAAAAACACCTCTGTTTTCCTCCCAAAATTTGGATGTGTCTACGTTGCGCTTTGGGGCGTTTCCTGTCGCGGGCGCTAGGCCTACCCACACAAGTGAGGTATCATTTTTATCGGGAGACTTGGGGGAACGCTGGGAGGAAGGAAATTTGTGGCTCCTCTCAGATTCCAGAACTTTCTGCCACAGAAATGTAAGGAACATGTGTTTTTTTAGCCAAATTTTGAGGTTTGCAAAGGATTCTGGGTAACAGAACCTGGTCCGAGGCCCTCAAGTCACCCCTCCTTGGATTCCGCCTACATCTCTAGTTTTCAGAAATGCACAGGTTTGGTAGGTTTCCCTAGGTGCCGGCTGAGCTAGAGGCCAAAATCTACAGGTAGACACTTCGCAAAAAAACACCTCTGTTTTCTTCCAAAAATTTGGATGTGTCCACGTTGCGCTTTGGGGCGTTTCCTGTTGCGGGCGCTAGGCCTACCCACACAAGTGAGGTATCATTTTTATCGTAAGACTTGGGGGAACGCTGGGTGGAAGGAAATTTGTGGCTCCTCTCAGATTCCAGAACTTTCTGCCACAGAAATGTGAGGAACATGTGTTTTTGTAGCCAAATTTAGAGGTTTGCAAAGGATTCTGGGTAACAGAACCTGGTCCGAGCCCCGCAAGTCACCCCTCCTTGGATTCCCCTAGGTCTCTAGTTTTCAGAAATGCACAGGTTTGGTAGGTTTCCCTAGGTGCCGGCTGAGCTAGAGGCCAAAATCTACAGGTAGGCACTTCGCAAAAAACACCTCTGTTTTCCTCCAAAAATTTGGATGTGTCTACGTTGCGCTTTGGGGCGTTTCCTGTCGCGGGCGCTAGGCCTACCCACACAAGTGAGGTATCATTTTTATCGGGAGACTTGGGGGAACGCTGGGAGGAAGGAAATTTGTGGCTCCTCTCAGATTCCAGAACTTTCTGCCACAGAAATGTAAGGAACATGTGTTTTTTTAGCCAAATTTTGAGGTTTGCAAAGGATTCTGGGTAACAGAACCTGGTCCGAGCCCGGCAAGTCACCCCTCCTTGGATTCCCCTAGGTCTCTAGTTTTCAGAAATGCACATGTTTGGTAGGTTTCCCTAGGTGCCGGCTGAGCTAGAGGCCAAAATCTACAGGTAGGCACTTCGCAAAAAACACCTCAGTTTTCTTCCAAAAATTTGGATGTATCCACGTTGCGCTTTGGGGCGTTTCCTGTTGCGGGCGCTAGGCCTACCCACACAAGTGAGGTATCATTTTTATCGGGAGACTTGGGGGAACGATGGGTGGAAGGAAATTTGTGGCTCCTCTCAGATTCCAGAACTTTCTGCCACAGAAATGTGAGGAACATGTGTTTTTTTAGCCAAATTTTGAGGTTTGCAAAGGATTCTGGGTAACAGAACCTGGTCCGAGGCCCTCAAGTCACCCATCCTTGGATTCCGCCTACGTCTCTAGTTTTCAGAAATGCACAGGTTTGATAGGTTTCCCTAGGTGCCGGCTGAGCTAGAGGCCAAAATCTACAGGTAGACACTTCGCAAAAAAACACCTCTGTTTTCTTCCAAAAATTTGGATGTGTCCACGTTGCGCTTTGGGGCGTTTCCGGTTGCGGGCGCTAGGCCTACCCACACAAGTGAGGTATCATTTTTATCGGAAGACTTGGGGGAACGCTGGGTGGAAGGAAATTTGTGGCTCCTCTCAGATTCCAGAACTTTCTGCCACAGAAATGTAAGGAACATGTGTTTTTTTAGCCAAATTTAGAGGTTTGCAAGTGTTTCTGGGTAACAGAACCTGGTCCGAGGCCCTCAAGTCACCCCTCCTTGGATTCCGCCTACATCTCTAGTTTTCAGAAATGCACAGGTTTGGTAGGTTTCCCTAGGTGCCGGCTGAGCTAGAGGCCAAAATCTACAGGTAGACACTTCGCAAAAAAACACCTCTGTTTTCTTCCAAAAATTTGGATGTGTCCATGTTGCGCTTTGGGGCGTTTCCTGTTGCGGGCGCTAGGCCTACCCACACAAGTGAGGTATCATTTTTATCGGAAGACTTGGGGGAACGCTGGGTGGAAGGAAATTTGTGGCTCCTCTCAGATTCCAGAACTTTCTGCCACAGAAATGTGAGGAACATGTGTTTTTGTAGCCAAATTTAGAGGTTTGCAAAGGATTCTGGGTAACAGAACCTGGTCCGAGCCCCGCAAGTCACCCCTCCTTGGATTCCCCTAGGTCTCTAGTTTTCAGAAATGCACAGGTTTGGTAGGTTTCCCTAGGTGCCGGCTGAGCTAGAGGCCAAAATCTACAGGTAGGCACTTCGCAAAAAACACCTCTGTTTTCCTCCAAAAATTTGGATGTGTCTACGTTGCGCTTTGGGGCGTTTCCTGTCGCGGGCGCTAGGCCTACCCACACAAGTGAGGTATCATTTTTATCGGGAGACTTGGGGGAACGCTGGGAGGAAGGAAATTTGTGGCTCCTCTCAGATTCCAGAACTTTCTGCCACAGAAATGTAAGGAACATGTGTTTTTTTAGCCAAATTTTGAGGTTTGCAAAGGATTCTGGGTAACAGAACCTGGTCCGAGCCCGGCAAGTCACCCCTCCTTGGATTCCCCTAGGTCTCTAGTTTTCAGAAATGCACATGTTTGGTAGGTTTCTCTAGGTGCCGGCTGAGCTAGAGGCCAAAATCTACAGGTAGGCACTTCGCAAAAAACACCTCAGTTTTCTTCCAAAAATTTGGATGTATCCACGTTGCGCTTTGGGGCGTTTCCTGTTGCGGGCGCTAGGCCTACCCACACAAGTGAGGTATCATTTTTATCGGGAGACTTGGGGGAACGATGGGTGGAAGGAAATTTGTGGCTCCTCTCAGATTCCAGAACTTTCTGCCACAGAAATGTGAGGAACATGTGTTTTTTTAGCCAAATTTTGAGGTTTGCAAAGGATTCTGGGTAACAGAACCTGGTCCGAGGCCCTCAAGTCACCCATCCTTGGATTCCGCCTACGTCTCTAGTTTTCAGAAATGCACAGGTTTGATAGGTTTCCCTAGGTGCCGGCTGAGCTAGAGGCCAAAATCTACAGGTAGGCACTTCGCAAAAAACACCTCAGTTTTCTTCCAAAAATTTGGATGAATCCACGTTGCGCTTTGGGGCGTTTCCTGTTGCGGGCGCTAGGCCTACCCACACAAGTGAGGTATAATTTTTATCGGGAGACTTGGGGGAACGCAGGGTGGAAGGAGATTTGTGGCTCCTCTCAGATTCCAGAACTTTCTGTCACTGAAATGAGAGGAAAGGGTGTTTTTTTAGCCAAACTTTGAGGTTTGCAAAGGATTCTGGGTAACAGAACCTGGTTCGAGCACCACAAGTCACCCCATCTTGGATTCCCTAGGTCTCTAGTTTTCAAACATGCACAGGGTTGGTAGGTTTTCCTAGGTGCCGGCTGAGCTACAGGCCAAAATCCACAGGTAGGCACTGTTTTCTTTCAAAAAAAGGGATGTGTCCACGTTGCGCTTTGGGGCGTTTCCTGTCGCGGGCGCTAGGCCTACCCACACAAGTGAGGTATCATTTTTATCGGGAGACTTGGGGGAACGCTAGGTGGAAGGAAATTTGTGGCTCCTCTCAGATTCCAGAACTTTCTGCCACAGAAATGTGAGGAACATGTGTTTTTTTATCCAAATTTTGAGGTTTGCAAAGGATTCTGGGTAACAGAACCTGGTCCAAGCCCCGCAAGTCACCCCTCCTTGGATTCCCCTAGGTCTCTAGTTTTCAGAAATGCACAGGTTTGGTAGGTTTCCCTAGGTGCCGGCTGAGCTAGAGGCCAAAATCTACAGGTAGGCACTTCGCAAAAAACACCTCAGTTTTCTTCCAAAAATTTGGATGTGTCCACGTTGCGCTTTGGGGCGTTTCCTGTCGCGGGCCCTAGGCCTACCCACACAAGTGAGGTATCATTTTTATCGAGAGACTTGGGGGAACGATGGGTGGAAGGAAATTTGTGGCTCCTCTCAGATTCCAGAACTTTCTGCCACAGAAATGTGAGGAACATGTGTTTTTGTATCCAAATTTTGAGGTTTGCAAAGGATTCTGGGTAACAGAACCTGGTCCGAGGCCCTCAAGTCACCCCTCCTTGGATTTCCCTAGGTCTCTAGTTTTCAGAAATGCACAGGTTTGGTAGGTTTCCCTAGGTGCCGGCTGAGCTAGAGGCCAAAATCTACAGGTAGGCACTTCGCAAAAAACACCTCTGTTTTCCTCCAAAAATTTGGATGTGTCTACGTTGCGCTTTGGGGCGTTTCCTGTCGCGGGCGCTAGGCCTACCCACACAAGTGAGGTATCATTTTTATCGGGAGACTTGGGGGAACGCTGGGTGGAAGGAAATTTGTGGCTCCTCTCAGATTCCAGAACTTTCTGCCTCAGAAATGTGAGGAACATGTGTTTTTTTAGCCAAATTTTGAGGTTTGCAAAGGATTCTGGGTAACAAAACCTGGTCCGAGCCCCGCAAGTCACCCCTCCTTGGATTCCCCTAGGCCTCTAGTTTTCAGAAATGCACAGGTTTGGTAGGTTTCCCTAGGTGCCGGCTGAGCTAGAGGCCAAAATCTACAGGTAGGCACTTCGCAAAAAACACCTCTGTTTTCTTCCAAAAATTTGGATGTGTCCACGTTGCGCTTTGGGGCGTTTCCTATCGTGGGCGCTAGGCCTACCCACACAAGTGAGGTATCATTTTTATCGGGAGACTTGGGGGAACGCTGCGAGGATGGAAATTTGTGGCTCCTCTCAGATTCCAGAACTTTCTGCCACAGAAATGTGAGGAACGTGTTTTTTTAGCCAAATTTTGAGGTTTGCAAAGGATTCTGGGTAACAGAACCTGGTCCGAGCCCCGCAAGTCACCCCTCCTTGGATTCCCCTAGGTCTCTAGTTATCAGAAATGCACAGGTTTGCTAGGTTTCCCTAGGTGCTGGCTGAGCTAGAGGCCAAAATCTACAGGTAGGCACTTCGCAAAAAACACCTCTGTTTTCATCCAAACATTTGGATGTGTCCACGTTGCGCTTTGGGGCGTTTCCTGTCGCGGGCACTAGGCCTATCCACACAAGTGAGGTATCATTTTTATCGGGAGACTTGGGGGAACGCTGGGTGGAAGGAAATTTGTGGCTCCTCTCAGATTCCAGAACTTTCTGCCACAGAAATTTGAGGAACATGTGTTTTTTTAGCCAAATTTTGAGGTTTGCAAAGGATTCTGGGTAACAGAACCTGGTCCGAGCCCCGCAAGTCACCCCTCCTTGGATTCCCCTAGGTCTCTAGATTTCAGAAATGCACAGGTTTGGTAGGTTTCCCTAGGTGCCGGCTGAGCTAGAGGCCAAAATCTACAGGTAGGCACTTCGCAAAAAACACCTCAGTTTTCTTCCAAAAATTTGGATGTGTCCACGTTGCGCTTTGGGGCGTTTCCTGTCGCGGGCGCTAGGCCTACCCACACAAGTGAGGTATCATTTTTATCGAGAGACTTGGGGGAACGATGGGTGGAAGGAAATTTGTGGCTCCTCTCAGATTCCAGAACTTTCTGCCACAGAAATGTGAGGAACATGTGTTTTTGTATCCAAATTTTGAGGTTTGCAAAGGATTCTGGGTAACAGAACCTGGTCCGAGGCCCTCAAGTCACCCCTCCTTGGATACCCCTAGGTCTCTAGTTTTCAGAAATGCACAGGTTTGGTAGGTTTCCCTAGGTGCCGGCTGAGCTAGAGGCCAAAATCTACAGGTAGGCACTTCGCAAAAAACACCTCTGTTTTCCTCCAAAAATTTGGATGTGTCTACGTTGCGCTTTAGGGCGTTTCCTGTCGCGAGCGCTAGGCCTACCCACACAAGTGAGGTATCATTTTTATCGGGAGACTTGGGGGAACGCTGGGTGGAAGGAAATTTGTGGCTCCTCTCAGATTCCAGAACTTTCTGCCTCAGAAATGTGAGGAACATGTGTTTTTTTAGCCAAATTTTGAGGTTTGCAAAGGATTCTTGGTAACAGAACCTTGTCCGAGCCCCGCAAGTCACCCCTCCTTGTATTCCCCAAGGTCTCTAGTTTTCAGAAATGCACATGTTTGGTAGGTTTCCCTAGGTGCCGGCTGAGCTAGAGGCCAAAATCTACAGGTAGGCACTTCACAAAAAACACCTCTGTTTTCTTCCAAAAATTTGGATGTGTCCACGTTGCGCTTTGGGGCATTTCCTGTTGCGGGCGCTAGGCCTACCCACACAACTGAGGTATCATTTTTATCGGGAGACTTGGGGGAACGCTTGGCGGCAGGAAATTTGTGGCTCCTCTCAGATTCCAGAACTTTCTGCCACAGAAATGTGAGGAACATGTGTTTTTTTAGCCAAATTTTGAGGTTTGCAAAGGATTCTGGGTAACAGAACCTGGTCCGAGCTCCGCAAGTCACCCCATCTTGGATTCCCCTTGGTCTCTAGTTTTCAGAAATGCACAGGTTTGGTAGGTTTCCCTAGGTGCCGGCTGAGCTAGAGGCCAAAATCTACAGGTAGGCACTTCGCAAAAAACACCTCTGTTTTCTTTCAAAAATTTGGATGTGTCCACGTTGCGCTTTGGGGCGTTTCCTGTCGCGGGCGCTAGGCCTACCCACACAAGTGAGGTATCATTTTTATCGGGAGACTTGTGGGAACGCTGGGTGGAAGGAAATTTGTGGCTCCTCTCAGATTCCAGAACTTTCTGCCACAGAAATGTGAGGAACATGTGTTTTTTTAGCCAAATTTTGAGGTTTGCAAAGGATTCTGGGTAACAAAACCTGGTCCGAGCCCCACAAGTCACCCCTCCTTGGATTCCCCTAGGTCTCTAGTTTTCAGAAATGCACAGGTTTGGTAGGTTTCCGTAGGTGCCGGCTGAGCTAGAGGCCAAAATCTACAGGTAGGCACTTCGCAAAAAACACCTCTGTTTTCTTCCAAAAATTGGGATGTGTCCACGTTGCGCTTTGGGGCGTTTCCTGTCGCAGGCGCTAGGCCTACCCACACAAGTGAGGTATCATTTTTATCGGGAGACTTGGGGGAACGCTGGGTGGAAGGAAATTTGTGGCTCCTCTCAGATTCCAGAACTTTCTGCCACAGAAATGTGAGGAAAATGTGTTTTTTTAGCCAAATTTTGAGGTTTGCAAAGGATTCTGGGTAACAGAACCTGGTCCGAGCCCCGCAAGTCACCCCTCCTTGGATTCCCCTAGGTCTCTAGTTTTCAGAAATGCACAGGTTTGGTAGGTTTCCCTAGGTGCCGGCTGAGCTAGAGGCCAAAATCTACAGGTAGGCACTTCGAAAAAAACACCTTTGTTTTCTTTCAAAAATTTGGATGTGTCCACGTTGCGCTTTGGGGCGTTTCCTGTCGCCGTCGCTAGGCCTACCCACACAAGCGAGGTATCATTTTTATCGGGAGACTTGGGGGAACGCTGGGTGGAAGGAAATTTGTGGCTCCTCTCAGATTCCAGAACTTTCTGCCACAGAAATGTGAGGAACATGTGTTTTTTTAGGCAAATTTTGAGGTTTGCAAAGGATTCTGGGTAACAGAACCTTGTCCGAGCCCCACAAGTCACCCCTCCTTGGATTCCCCTAGGTCTCTAGTTTTCAGAAATGCACATGTTTGGTAGGTTTCCCTAGGTGCCGGCTGAGCTAGAGGCCAAAATCTACATGTAGGCACTTCGCAAAAAACACCTCTGTTTTCTTTCAAAAATTTGAATGTGTCCACGTTGCGCTTTGGGGCGTTTCCTGTCGCGGACGCTAAGCCTACCCACACAAGTGAGGTATCATTTTTATCGGGAGACTTGTGGGAACGCTGGGTGGAAGGAAATTTTGGCTCCTCTCAGATTCCAGAACTTTCTGCCACAGAAATGTGAGGAACATGTGTTTTTTTATCCAAATTTTGAGGTTTGCAAAGGATTCTGGGTAACAGAACCTGGTCCGAGCTCCGCAAGTCACCCCATCTTGGATTCCCCTTGGTCTCTAGTTTTCAGAAATGCACAGGTTTGGTAGGATTCCCTAGGTGCCGGCTGAGCTAGAGGCCAAAATCTACAAGTAGGCACTTCGCAAAAAACACCTCTGTTTTCTTCCAAAAATTTGGATGTGTCCACGTTGCGCTTTGGGGCGTTTCCTGTCGCGGGCGCTAGGCCTACCCACACAAGTGAGGTATCATTTTTATCGGGAGACTTAGGGGAACGCTGGGTGGAAGGAAATTTGTGGCTCCTCTCAGATTCCAGATCTTTCTGCCACAGAAATGTGAGGAACATGTGTTTTGTTAGCAAAATTTTGAGGTTTGCAAAGGATTCTGGGTAACAGAACCTGGTCCGAGCCCCGCAAGTCACCCCTCCTTGGATTCCCCTAGGTCTCTAGTTTTCAGAAATGCACAGGTTTGGTAGGTTTCAATAGGTGCCGGCTGAGCTAGAGGCCAAAATCTACAGGTAGGCCCTTCGCAAAAAACACCTCTGTTTTCTTTAAAAAATTTGGATGTGTCCACGTTGCGCTTTGGGGCGTTTCCTGTCGCCGGCGCTAGGCCTACCCACACAAGCGAGGTATCATTTTTATCGGGAGACTTGGGGGAACGCTGGGTGGAAGGAAATTTGTGGCTCCTCTCAGATTCCAGAACTTTCTGCCACAGATATGTGAGGAACATGTGTTTTTTTAGCCAAATTTTGAGGTTTGCAAAGGATTCTGGGTAACAGAACCTGGTCCGAGCCCCGCAAGTCACCCCTCCTTGGATTCCCCTAGGTCTCTAGTTTTCAGAAATGCACATGTTTGGTAGGTTTGCCTAGGTGCCGGCTGAGCTAGAGGCCAAAATCTACAGGTAGGCACTTCGCAAAAAACACCTCAGTTTTCTTCCAAAAATTTGGATGTATCCACGTTGCGCTTTGGGGCGTTTCCTGTCGCGGGCGCTAGGCCTACCCACACAAGTGAGGTATCATTTTTATCGGGAGACTTGGGGGAACGATGGGTAGAAGGAAATTTGTGGCTCCTCTCAGATTCCAGAACTTTCTGCCACAGAAATGTGAGGAACATGTGTTTTTTTAGCCAAATTTTGAGGTTTGCAAAGGATTCTGGGTAACAGAACCTGGTCCGAGGCCCTCATGTCACCCCTCCTTGGATTCCGCCTACATCTCTAGTTTTCAGAAATGCACAGGTTTGGTAGGTTTTCCTAGGTGCCGGCTGAGCTAGAGGCCAAAATCTACAGGTAGACACTTCGCAAAAAAACACCTCTGTTTTCTTCCAAAAATTTGGATGTGTCCACGTTGCGCTTTGGGGCGTTTCCTGTTGCGGGCGCTAAGCCTACCCACACAAGTGAGGTATCATTTTTATCGGAAGACTTGGGGGAACGCTGGGTGGAAGGAAATTTGCGGCTCCTCTCAGATTCCAGAACTTTCTGCCACAGAAATGTGAGGAACATGTGTTTTTGTAGCCAAATTTAGGGGTTTGCAAAGGATTCTGGGTAACAGAACCTGGTCCGAGCCCCGCAAGTCACCCCTCCTTGGATTCCCCTAGGTCTCTAGTTTTCAGAAATGCACAGGTTTGGTAGGTTTCCCTAGGTGCCGGCTGAGCTAGAGGCCAAAATCTACAGGTAGGCACTTCGCAAAAAACACCTCTGTTTTCCTAAAAAATTTGGATGTGTCTACGTTGCGCTTTGGGGCGTTTCCTGTCGCGGGCGCTAGGCCTACCCACACAAGTGAGGTATCATTTTTATCGGGAGACTTGGGGGAACGCTGGGAGGAAGGAAATTTGTGGCTCCTCTCAGATTCCAGAACTTTCTGCCACAGAAATGTAAGGAACATGTGTTTTTTTTGCCAAATTTTGAGGTTTGCAAAGGATTCTGGGTAACAGAACCTGGTCCGAGCCCGGCAAGTCACCCCTCCTTGGATTCCCCTAGGTCTCTAGTTTTCAGTAATGCACATGTTTGGTAGGTTTCCCTAGGTGCCGGCTGAGCTAGAGGCCAAAATCTACAGGTAGGCACTTCGCAAAAAACACCTCAGTTTTCTTCCAAAAATTTGGATGTATCCACGTTGCGCTTTGGGGCATTTCCTGTTGCGGGCGCTAGGCCTACCCACACAAGTGAGGTATCATTTTTATCGGGAGACTTGGGGGAACGATGGGTGGAAGGAAATTTGTGGCTCCTCTCAGATTCCAGAACTTTCTGCCACAGAAATGTGAGGAACATGTGTTTTTTTAGCCAAATTTTGAGGTTTGCAAAGGATTCTGGGTAACAGAACCTGGTCCGAGGCCCTCAAGTCACCCCTCCTTGGATTCCGCCTACATCTCTAGTTTTCAGAAATGCACAGGTTTGGTAGGTTTCCCTAGGTGCCGGCTGAGCTAGAGGCCAAAATCTACAGGTAGACACTTCGCAAAAAAACACCTCTGTTTTCTTCCAAAAATTTGGATGTGTCCACGTTGCGCTTTGGGGCGTTTCCTGTTGCGGGCGCTAAGCCTACCCACACAAGTGAGGTATCATTTTTATCGGAAGACTTGGGGGAACGCTGGGTGGAAGGAAATTTGTGGCTCCTCTCAGATTCCAGAACTTTCTGCCACAGAAATGTGAGGAACATGTGTTTTTGTAGCCAAATTTAGGGGTTTGCAAAGGATTCTGGGTAACAGAACCTGGTCCGAGCCCCGCAAGTCACCCCTCCTTGGATTCCCCTAGGTCTCTAGTTTTCAGAAATGCACAGGTTTGGTAGGTTTCCCTAGGTGCCGGCTGAGCTAGAGGCCAAAATCTACAGGTAGGCACTTCGCAAAAAACACCTCTGTTTTCCTCCAAAAATTTGGATGTGTCTACGTTGCGCTTTGGGGCGTTTCCTGTCGCGGGCGCTAGGCCTACCCACACAAGTGAGGTATCATTTTTATCGGGAGACTTGGGGGAACGCTGGGAGGAAGGAAATTTGTGGCTCCTCTCAGATTCCAGAACTTTCTGCCACAGAAATGTAAGGAACATGTGTTTTTTTTGCCAAATTTTGAGGTTTGCAAAGGATTCTGGGTAACAGAACCTGGTCCGAGCCCGGCAAGTCACCCCTCCTTGGATTCCCCTAGGTCTCTAGTTTTCAGTAATGCACATGTTTGGTAGGTTTCCCTAGGTGCCGGCTGAGCTAGAGGCCAAAATCTACAGGTAGGCACTTCGCAAAAAACACCTCAGTTTTCTTCCAAAAATTTGGATGTATCCACGTTGCGCTTTGGGGCATTTCCTGTTGCGGGCGCTAGGCCTACCCACACAAGTGAGGTATCATTTTTATCGGGAGACTTGGGGGAACGAAGGGTGGAAGGAAATTTGTGGCTCCTCTCAGATTCCAGAACTTTCTGCCACAGAAATGTGAGGAACATGTGTTTTTTTAGCCAAATTTTGAGGTTTGCAAAGGATTCTGGGTAACAGAACCTGGTCCGAGGCCCTCAAGTCACCCCTCCTTGGATTCCGCCTACATCTCTAGTTTTCAGAAATGCACAGGTTTGGTAGGTTTCCCTAGGTGCCGGCTGAGCTAGAGGCCAAAATCTACAGGTAGACACTTCGCAAAAAAACACCTCTGTTTTCTTCCAAAAATTTGGATGTGTCCACGTTGCGCTTTGGGGCGTTTCCTGTTGCGGGCGCTAGGCCTACCCACACAAGTGAGGTATCATTTTTATCGGAAGACTTGGGGGAACACTGGGTGGAAGGAAATTTGTGGCTCCTCTCAGATTCCAGAACTTTCTGCCACAGAAATGTGAGGAACATGTGTTTTTGTAGCCAAATTTAGAGGTTTGCAAAGGATTCTGGGTAACAGAACCTGGTCCGAGCCCCGCAAGTCACCCCTCCTTGGATTCCCCTAGGTCTCTAGTTTTCAGAAATGCACAGGTTTGGTAGGTTTCCCTAGGTGCCGGCTGAGCTAGAGGCCAAAATCTACAGGTAGGCACTTTGCAAAAAACACCTCTGTTTTCCTCCAAAAATTTGGATGTGTCTACGTTGCGCTTTGGGGCGTTTCCTGTCGCGGGCGCTAGGCCTACCCACACAAGTGAGGTATCATTTTTATCGGGAGACTTGGGGGAACGCTGGGAGGAAGGAAATTTGTGGCTCCTCTCAGATTCCAGAACTTTCTGCCACAGAAATGTAAGGAACATGTGTTTTTTTAGCCAAATTTTGAGGTTTGCAAAGGATTCTGGGTAACAGAACCTGGTCCGAGCCCGGCAAGTCACCCCTCCTTGGATTCCCCTAGGTCTCTAGTGTTCAGAAATGCACATGTTTGGTAGGTTTCCCTAGGTGCCGGCTGAGCTAGAGGCCAAAATCTACAGGTAGGCACTTCGCAAAAAACACCTCAGTTTTGTTCCAAAAATTTGGATGTATCCACGTTGCGCTTTGGGGCGTTTCCTGTTGCGGGCGCTAGGCCTACCCACACAAGTGAGGTATCATTTTTATCGGGAGACTTGGGGGAACGATGGGTGGAAGGAAATTTGTGGCTCCTCTCAGATTCCAGAACTTTCTGCCACAGAAATGTGAGGAACATGTGTTTTTTTAGCCAAATTTTGAGGTTTGCAAAGGATTCTGGGTAACAGAACCTGGTCCGAGGCCCTCAAGTCACCCCTCCTTGGATTCCGCCTACATCTCTAGTTTTCAGAAATGCACAGGTTTGGTAGGTTTCCCTAGGTGCCGGCTGAGCTAGAGGCCAAAATCTACAGGTAGACACTTCGCAAAAAAACACCTTTGTTTTCTTTCAAAAATTTGGATGTGTCCACGTTGCGCTTTGGGGCGTTTCCTGTCGCCGTCGCTAGGCCTACCCACACAAGCGAGGTATCATTTTTATCGGGAGACTTGGGGGAACGCTGGGTGGAAGGAAATTTGTGGCTCCTCTCAGATTCCAGATTTTTCTGCCACAGAAATGTGAGGAACATGTGTTTTTTTAGGCAAATTTTGAGGTTTGCAAAGGATTCTGGGTAACAGAACCTTGTCCGAGCCCCACAAGTCACCCCTCCTTGGATTCCCCTAGGTCTCTAGTTTTCAGAAATGCACATGTTTGGTAGGTTTCCCTATGTGCCGGCTGAGCTAGAGGCCAAAATCTACAGGTAGGCACTTCGCAAAAAACACCTCTGTTTTCTTTCAAAAATTTGAATGTGTCCACGTTGCGCTTTGGGGCGTTTCCTGTCGCGGACGCTAAGCCTACCCACACAAGTGAGGTATCATTTTTATCGGGAGACTTGTGGGAACGCTGGGTGGAAGGAAATTTTGGCTCCTCTCAGATTCCAGAACTTTCTGCCACAGAAATGTGAGGAACATGTGTTTTTTTATCCAAATTTTGAGGTTTGCAAAGGATTCTGGGTAACAGAACCTGGTCCGAGCTCCGCAAGTCACCCCATCTTGGATTCCCCTTGGTCTCTAGTTTTCAGAAATGCACAGGTTTGGTAGGTTTCCCTAGGTGCCGGCTGAGCTAGAGGCCAAATTCTACAGGTAGGCACTTCGCAAAAAACACCTCTGTTTTCTTCCAAAAATTTGGATGTGTCCACGTTGCGCTTTGGGGCGTTTCCTGTCGCGGGCGCTAGGCCTACCCACACAAGTGAGGTATCATTTTTATCGGGAGACTTGGGGGAACGCTGGGTGGAAGGAAATTTGTGGCTCCTCTCAGATTCCAGATCTTTCTGCCACAGAAATGTGAGGAACATGTGTTTTTTTAGCCAAATTTTGAGGTTTGCAAAGGATTCTGGGTAACAGAACCTGGTCCGAGCCCCGCAAGTCACCCCTCCTTGGATTCCCCTAGGTCTCTAGTTTTCAGAAATGCACAGGTTTGGTAGGTTTCAATAGGTGCCGGCTGAGCTAGAGGCCAAAATCTACAGGTAGGCCCTTCGCAAAAAAACACCTCTGTTTTCTTCAAAAAATTTGGATGTGTCCACGTTGCGCTTTGGGGCGTTTCCTGTCGCCGGCGCTAGGCCTACCCACACAAGCGAGGTATCATTTTTATCGGGAGACTTGGGGGAATGCTGGGTGGAAGGAAATTTGTGGCTCCTCTCAGATTCCAGAACTTTCTGCCACAGATATGTGAGGAACATGTGTTTTTTTAGCCAAATTTTGAGGTTTGCAAAGGATTCTGGGTAACAGAACCTGGTCCGAGCCCCGCAAGTCACCCCTCCTTGGATTCCCCTAGGTCTCTAGTTTTCAGAAATGCACATGTTTGGTAGGTTTCCCTAGGTGCCGGCTGAGCTAGAGGCCAAAATCTACAGGTAGGCACTTCGCAAAAAACACCTCAGTTTTCTTCCAAAAATTTGGATGTATCCACGTTGCGCTTTGGGGTGTTTCCTGTCGCGGGCGCTAGGCCTACCCACACAAGTGAGGTATCATTTTTATCGGGAGACTTGGGGGAACGATGGATAGAAGGAAATTTGTGGCTCCTCTCAGATTCCAGAACTTTCTGCCACAGAAATGTGAGGAACATGTGTTTTTTTAGCCAAATTTTGAGGTTTGCAAAGGATTCTGGGTAACAGAACCTGGTCCGAGGCCCTCAAGTCACCCCTCCTTGGATTCCGCCTACATCTCTAGTTTTCAGAAATGCACAGGTTTGGTAGGTTTCCCTAGGTGCCGGCTGAGCTAGAGGCCAAAATCTACAGGTAGACACTTCGCAATAAAACACCTCTGTTTTCTTCCAAAAATTTGGATGTGTCCACGTTGCGCTTTGGGGCGTTTCCTGTTGCGGGCGCTAGGCCTACCCACACAAGTGAGGTATCATTTTTATCGGAAGACTTGGGGGAACGCTAGGTGGAAGGAAATTTGTGGCTCCTCTCAGATTCCAGAACTTTCTGCCACAGAAATGTGAGGAACATGTGTTTTTGTAGCCAAATTTAGAGGTTTGCAAAGGATTCTGGGTAACAGAACCTGGTCCGAGCCCCGCAAGTCACCCCTCCTTGGATTCCCCTAGGTCTCTAGTTTTCAGAAATGCACAGGTTTGGTAGGTTTCCCTAGGTGCCGGCTGAGCTAGAGGCCAAAATCTACAGGTAGGCACTTCGCAAAAAACACCTCTGTTTTCCTCCAAAAATTTGGATGTGTCTACGTTGCGCTTTGGGGCGTTTCCTGTCGCGGGCGCTAGGCCTACCCACACAAGTGAGGTATCATTTTTATCGGGAGACTTGGGGGAACGCTGGGAGGAAGGAAATTTGTGGCTCCTCTCAGATTCCAGAACTTTCTGCCACAGAAATGTG
Organism: Pleurodeles waltl; assembly: GCF_031143425.1. Taxonomy (NCBI): domain Eukaryota; kingdom Metazoa; phylum Chordata; class Amphibia; order Caudata; family Salamandridae; genus Pleurodeles; species Pleurodeles waltl. The sequence continues at coordinate 441,856,073 of NC_090439.1, forward strand.
AGGAACATGTGTTTTTTTAGCCAAATTTTGAGGTTTGCAAAGGATTCTGGGTAACAGAACCTGGTCCGAGCCCGGCAAGTCACCCCTCCTTGGATTCCCCTAGGTCTCTAGTTTTCAGAAATGCACATGTTTGGTAGGTTTCCCTAGGTGCCGGCTGAGCTAGAGGCCAAAATCTACAGGTAGGCACTTCGCAAAAAACACCTCAGTTTTCTTCCAAAAATTTGGATGTATCCACGTTGCGCTTTGGGGCGTTTCCTGTTGCGGGCGCTAGGCCTACCCACACAAGTGAGGTATCATTTTTATCGGGAGACTTGGGGGAACGATGGGTGGAAGGAAATTAGTGGCTCCTCTCAGATTCCAGAACTTTCTGCCACAGAAATGTGAGGAACATGTGTTTTTTTAGCCAAATTTTGAGGTTTGCAAAGGATTCTGGGTAACAAAACCTGGTCCGAGGCCCTCAAGTCACCCATCCTTGGATTCCGCCTACGTCTCTAGTTTTCAGAAATGCACAGGTTTGATAGGTTTCCCTAGGTGCCGGCTGAGCTAGAGGCCAAAATCTACAGGTAGACACTTCGCAAAAAAACACCTCTGTTTTCTTCCAAAAATTTGGATGTGTCCACGTTGCGCTTTGGGGCGTTTCCGGGTGCGGGCGCTAGGCCTACCCACACAAGTGAGGTATCATTTTTATCGGAAGACTTGGGGGAACGCTGGATGGAAGGAAATTTGTGGCTCCTCTCAGATTCCAGAACTTTCTGCCACAGAAATGTGAGGAACATGTGTTTTTTTAGCCAAATTTAGAGGTTTGCAAAGGATTCTGGGTAACAGAACCTGGTCCGAGGCCCTCAAGTCACCCCTCCTTGGATTCCGCCTACATCTCTAGTTTTCAGAAATGCACAGGTTTGGTAGGTTTCCCTAGGTGCCGGCTGAGCTAGAGGCCAAAATCTACAGGTAGGCACTTCGCAAAAAACACCTCAGTTTTCTTCCAAAAATTTGGATGTATCCACGTTGCGCTTTGGGGCGTTTCCTGTTGCGGGCGCTAGGCCTACCCACACAAGTGAGGTATCATTTTTATCGGGAGACTTGGGGGAACGATGGGTGGAAGGAAATTTGTGGCTCCTCTCAGATTCCAGAACTTTCTGCCACAGAAATGTGAGGAACATGTGTTTTTTTAGCCAAATTTTGAGGTTTGCAAAGGATTCTGGGTAACAGAACCTGGTCCGAGGCCCTCAAGTCACCCATCCTTGGATTCCGCCTACGTCTCTAGTTTTCAGAAATGCACAGGTTTGATAGGTTTCCCTAGGTGCCGGCTGAGCTAGAGGCCAAAATCTACAGGTAGACACTTCGCAAAAAAACACCTCTGTTTTCTTCCAAAAATTTGGATGTGTCCACGTTGCGCTTTGGGGCGTTTCCGGTTGCGGGCGCTAGGCCTACCCACACAAGTGAGGTATCATTTTTATCGGAAGACTTGGGGGAACGCTGGGTGGAAGGAAATTTGTGGCTCCTCTCAGATTCCAGAACTTTCTGCCACAGAAATGTGAGGAACATGTGTTTTTTTAGCCAAATTTAGAGGTTTGCAAAGGATTCTGGGTAACAGAACCTGGTCCGAGGCCCTCAAGTCACCCCTCCTTGGATTCCGCCTACATCTCTAGTTTTCAGAAATGCACAGGTTTGGTAGGTTTCCCTAGGTGCCGGCTGAGCTAGAGGCCAAAATCTACAGGTAGACACTTCGCAAAAAAACACCTCTGTTTTCTTCCAAAAATTTGGATGTGTCCATGTTGCGCTTTGGGGCGTTTCCTGTTGCGGGCGCTAGGCCTACCCACACAAGTGAGGTATCATTTTTATCGGAAGACTTGGGGGAACGCTGGGTGGAAGGAAATTTGTGGCTCCTCTCAGATTCCAGAACTTTCTGCCACAGAAATGTGAGGAACATGTGTTTTTGTAGCCAAATTTGAGGTTTGCAAAGGATTCTGGGTAACAGAACCTGGTCCGAGCCCCGCAAGTCACCCCTCCTTGGATTCCCCTAGGTCTCTAGTTTTCAGAAATGCACAGGTTTGGTAGGTTTCCCTAGGTGCCGGCTGAGCTAGAGGCCAAAATCTACAGGTAGGCACTTCGCAAAAAACACCTCTGTTTTCCTCCCAAAATTTGGATGTGTCTACGTTGCGCTTTGGGGCGTTTCCTGTCGCGGGCGCTAGGCCTACCCACACAAGTGAGGTATCATTTTTATCGGGAGACTTGGGGGAACGCTGGGAGGAAGGAAATTTGTGGCTCCTCTCAGATTCCAGAACTTTCTGCCACAGAAATGTAAGGAACATGTGTTTTTTTAGCCAAATTTTGAGGTTTGCAAAGGATTCTGGGTAACAGAACCTGGTCCGAGGCCCTCAAGTCACCCCTCCTTGGATTCCGCCTACATCTCTAGTTTTCAGAAATGCACAGGTTTGGTAGGTTTCCCTAGGTGCCGGCTGAGCTAGAGGCCAAAATCTACAGGTAGACACTTCGCAAAAAAACACCTCTGTTTTCTTCCAAAAATTTGGATGTGTCCACGTTGCGCTTTGGGGCGTTTCCTGTTGCGGGCGCTAGGCCTACCCACACAAGTGAGGTATCATTTTTATCGTAAGACTTGGGGGAACGCTGGGTGGAAGGAAATTTGTGGCTCCTCTCAGATTCCAGAACTTTCTGCCACAGAAATGTGAGGAACATGTGTTTTTGTAGCCAAATTTAGAGGTTTGCAAAGGATTCTGGGTAACAGAACCTGGTCCGAGCCCCGCAAGTCACCCCTCCTTGGATTCCCCTAGGTCTCTAGTTTTCAGAAATGCACAGGTTTGGTAGGTTTCCCTAGGTGCCGGCTGAGCTAGAGGCCAAAATCTACAGGTAGGCACTTCGCAAAAAACACCTCTGTTTTCCTCCAAAAATTTGGATGTGTCTACGTTGCGCTTTGGGGCGTTTCCTGTCGCGGGCGCTAGGCCTACCCACACAAGTGAGGTATCATTTTTATCAGGAGACTTGGGGGAACGCTGGGAGGAAGGAAATTTGTGGCTCCTCTCAGATTCCAGAACTTTCTGCCACAGAAATGTAAGGAACATGTGTTTTTTTAGCCAAATTTTGAGGTTTGCAAAGGATTCTGGGTAACAGAACCTGGTCCGAGCCCGGCAAGTCACCCCTCCTTGGATTCCCCTAGGTCTCTAGTTTTCAGAAATGCACATGTTTGGTAGGTTTCCCTAGGTGCCGGCTGAGCTAGAGGCCAAAATCTACAGGTAGGCACTTCGCAAAAAACACCTCAGTTTTCTTCCAAAAATTTGGATGTATCCACGTTGCGCTTTGGGGCGTTTCCTGTTGCGGGCGCTAGGCCTACCCACACAAGTGAGGTATCATTTTTATCGGGAGACTTGGGGGAACGATGGGTGGAAGGAAATTTGTGGCTCCTCTCAGATTCCAGAACTTTCTGCCACAGAAATGTGAGGAACATGTGTTTTTTTAGCCAAATTTTGAGGTTTGCAAAGGATTCTGGGTAACAGAACCTGGTCCGAGGCCCTCAAGTCACCCATCCTTGGATTCCGCCTACGTCTCTAGTTTTCAGAAATGCACAGGTTTGATAGGTTTCCCTAGGTGCCGGCTGAGCTAGAGGCCAAAATCTACAGGTAGACACTTCGCAAAAAAACACCTCTGTTTTCTTCCAAAAATTTGGATGTGTCCACGTTGCGCTTTGGGGCGTTTCCGGTTGCGGGCGCTAGGCCTACCACACAAGTGAGGTATCATTTTTATCGGAAGACTTGGGGGAACGCTGGGTGGAAGGAAATTTGTGGCTCCTCTCAGATTCCAGAACTTTCTGCCACAGAAATGTAAGGAACATGTGTTTTTTTAGCCAAATTTAGAGGTTTGCAAAGGATTCTGGGTAACAGAACCTGGTCCGAGGCCCTCAAGTCACCCCTCCTTGGATTCCGCCTACATCTCTAGTTTTCAGAAATGCACAGGTTTGGTAGGTTTCCCTAGGTGCCGGCTGAGCTAGAGGCCAAAATCTACAGGTAGACACTTCGCAAAAAAACACCTCTGTTTTCTTCCAAAAATTTGGATGTGTCCATGTTGCGCTTTGGGGCGTTTCCTGTTGCGGGCGCTAGGCCTACCCACACAAGTGAGGTATCATTTTTATCGGAAGACTTGGGGGAACGCTGGGTGGAAGGAAATTTGTGGCTCCTCTCAGATTCCAGAACTTTCTGCCACAGAAATGTGAGGAACATGTGTTTTTGTAGCCAAATTTAGAGGTTTGCAAAGGATTCTGGGTAACAGAACCTGGTCCGAGCCCCGCAAGTCACCCCTCCTTGGATTCCCCTAGGTCTCTAGTTTTCAGAAATGCACAGGTTTGGTAGGTTTCCCTAGGTGCCGGCTGAGCTAGAGGCCAAAATCTACAGGTAGGCACTTCGCAAAAAACACCTCTGTTTTCCTCCAAAAATTTGGATGTGTCTACGTTGCGCTTTGGGGCGTTTCCTGTCGCGGGCGCTAGGCCTACCCACACAAGTGAGGTATCATTTTTATCGGGAGACTTGGGGGAACGCTGGGAGGAAGGAAATTTGTGGCTCCTCTCAGATTCCAGAACTTTCTGCCACAGAAATGTAAGGAACATGTGTTTTTTTAGCCAAATTTTGAGGTTTGCAAAGGATTCTGGGTAACAGAACCTGGTCCGAGCCCGGCAAGTCACCCCTCCTTGGATTCCCCTAGGTCTCTAGTTTTCAGAAATGCACATGTTTGGTAGGTTTCTCTAGGTGCCGGCTGAGCTAGAGGCCAAAATCTACAGGTAGGCACTTTGCAAAAAACACCTCAGTTTTCTTCCAAAAATTTGGATGTATCCACGTTGCGCTTTGGGGCGTTTCCTGTTGCGGGCGCTAGGCCTACCCACACAAGTGAGGTATCATTTTTATCGGGAGACTTGGGGGAACGATGGGTGGAAGGAAATTTGTGGCTCCTCTCAGATTCCAGAACTTTCTGCCACAGAAATGTGAGGAACATGTGTTTTTTTAGCCAAATTTTGAGGTTTGCAAAGGATTCTGGGTAACAGAACCTGGTCCGAGGCCCTCAAGTCACCCATCCTTGGATTCCGCCTACGTCTCTAGTTTTCAGAAATGCACAGGTTTGATAGGTTTCCCTAGGTGCCGGCTGAGCTAGAGGCCAAAATCTACAGGTAGGCACTTCGCAAAAAACACCTCAGTTTTCTTCCAAAAATTTGGATGAATCCACGTTGCGCTTTGGGGCGTTTCCTGTTGCGGGCGCTAGGCCTACCCACACAAGTGAGGTATAATTTTTATCGGGAGACTTGGGGGAACGCAGGGTGGAAGGAGATTTGTGGCTCCTCTCAGATTCCAGAACTTTCTGTCACTGAAATGAGAGGAAAGGGTGTTTTTTTAGCCAAACTTTGAGGTTTGCAAAGGATTCTGGGTAACAGAACCTGGTTCGAGCACCACAAGTCACCCCATCTTGGATTCCCTAGGTCTCTAGTTTTCAAACATGCACAGGGTTGGTAGGTTTTCCTAGGTGCCGGCTGAGCTACAGGCCAAAATCCACAGGTAGGCACTGTTTTCTTTCAAAAAAAGGGATGTGTCCACGTTGCGCTTTGGGGCGTTTCCTGTCGCGGGCGCTAGGCCTACCCACACAAGTGAGGTATCATTTTTATCGGGAGACTTGGGGGAACGCTAGGTGGAAGGAAATTTGTGGCTCCTCTCAGATTCCAGAACTTTCTGCCACAGAAATGTGAGGAACATGTGTTTTTTTAGCCAAATTTTGAGGTTTGCAAAGGATTCTGGGTAACAGAACCTGGTCCAAGCCCCGCAAGTCACCCCTCCTTGGATTCCCCTAGGTCTCTAGTTTTCAGAAATGCACAGGTTTGGTAGGTTTCCCTAGGTGCCGGCTGAGCTAGAGGCCAAAATCTACAGGTAGGCACTTCGCAAAAAACACCTCAGTTTTCTTCCAAAAATTTGGATGTGTCCACGTTGCGCTTTGGGGCGTTTCCTGTCGCGGGCCCTAGGCCTACCCACACAAGTGAGGTATCATTTTTATCGAGAGACTTGGGGGAACGATGGGTGGAAGGAAATTTGTGGCTCCTCTCAGATTCCAGAACTTTCTGCCACAGAAATGTGAGGAACATGTGTTTTTGTATCCAAATTTTGAGGTTTGCAAAGGATTCTGGGTAACAGAACCTGGTCCGAGGCCCTCAAGTCACCCCTCCTTGGATTTCCCTAGGTCTCTAGTTTTCAGAAATGCACAGGTTTGGTAGGTTTCCCTAGGTGCCGGCTGAGCTAGAGGCCAAAATCTACAGGTAGGCACTTCGCAAAAAACACCTCTGTTTTCCTCCAAAAATTTGGATGTGTCTACGTTGCGCTTTGGGGCGTTTCCTGTCGCGGGCGCTAGGCCTACCCACACAAGTGAGGTATCATTTTTATCGGGAGACTTGGGAGAACGCTGGGTGGAAGGAAATTTGTGGCTCCTCTCAGATTCCAGAACTTTCTGCCTCAGAAATGTGAGGAACATGTGTTTTTTTAGCCAAATTTTGAGGTTTGCAAAGGATTCTGGGTAACAAAACCTGGTCCGAGCCCCGCAAGTCACCCCTCCTTGGATTCCCCTAGGCCTCTAGTTTTCAGAAATGCACAGGTTTGGTAGGTTTCCCTAGGTGCCGGCTGAGCTAGAGGCCAAAATCTACAGGTAGGCACTTCGCAAAAAACACCTCTGTTTTCTTCCAAAAATTTGGATGTGTCCACGTTGCGCTTTGGGGCGTTTCCTATCGTGGGCGCTAGGCCTACCCACACAAGTGAGGTATCATTTTTATCGGGAGACTTGGGGGAACGCTGCGAGGATGGAAATTTGTGGCTCCTCTCAGATTCCAGAACTTTCTGCCACAGAAATGTGAGGAACGTGTTTTTTTAGCCAAATTTTGAGGTTTGCAAAGGATTCTGGGTAACAGAACCTGGTCCGAGCCCCGCAAGTCACCCCTCCTTGGATTCCCCTAGGTCTCTAGTTATCAGAAATGCACACGTTTGCTAGGTTTCCCTAGGTGCTGGCTGAGCTAGAGGCCAAAATCTACAGGTAGGCACTTCGCAAAAAACACCTCTGTTTTCATCCAAACATTTGGATGTGTCCACGTTGCGCTTTGGGGCGTTTCCTGTCGCGGGCACTAGGCCTATCCACACAAGTGAGGTATCATTTTTATCGGGAGACTTGGGGGAACGCTGGGTGGAAGGAAATTTGTGGCTCCTCTCAGATTCCAGAACTTTCTGCCACAGAAATTTGAGGAACATGTGTTTTTTTAGCCAAATTTTGAGGTTTGCAAAGGATTCTGGGTAACAGAACCTGTTCCGAGCCCCGCAAGTCACCCCTCCTTGGATTCCCCTAGGTCTCTAGATTTCAGAAATGCACAGGTTTGGTAGGTTTCCCTAGGTGCCGGCTGAGCTAGAGGCCAAAATCTACAGGTAGGCACTTCGCAAAAAACACCTCAGTTTTCTTCCAAAAATTTGGATGTGTCCACGTTGCGCTTTGGGGCGTTTCCTGTCGCGGGCGCTAGGCCTACCCACACAAGTGAGGTATCATTTTTATCGAGAGACTTGGGGGAACGATGGGTGGAAGGAAATTTGTGGCTCCTCTCAGATTCCAGAACTTTCTGCCACAGAAATGTGAGGAACATGTGTTTTTGTATCCAAATTTTGAGGTTTGCAAAGGATTCTGGGTAACAGAACCTGGTCCGAGGCCCTCAAGTCACCCCTCCTTGGATACCCCTAGGTCTCTAGTTTTCAGAAATGCACAGGTTTGGTAGGTTTCCCTAGGTGCCGGCTGAGCTAGAGGCCAAAATCTACAGGTAGGCACTTCGCAAAAAACACCTCTGTTTTCCTCCAAAAATTTGGATGTGTCTACGTTGCGCTTTAGGGCGTTTCCTGTCGCGGGCGCTAGGCCTACCCACACAAGTGAGGTATCATTTTTATCGGGAGACTTGGGGGAACGCTGGGTGGAAGGAAATTTGTGGCTCCTCTCAGATTCCAGAACTTTCTGCCTCAGAAATGTGAGGAACATGTGTTTTTTTAGCCAAATTTTGAGGTTTGCAAAGGATTCTTGGTAACAGAACCTTGTCCGAGCCCCGCAAGTCACCCCTCCTTGTATTCCCCAAGGTCTCTAGTTTTCAGAAATGCACATGTTTGGTAGGTTTCCCTAGGTGCCGGCTGAGCTAGAGGCCAAAATCTACAGGTAGGCACTTCACAAAAAACACCTCTGTTTTCTTCCAAAAATTTGGATGTGTCCACGTTGCGCTTTGGGGCATTTCCTGTTGCGGGCGCTAGGCCTACCCACACAACTGAGGTATCATTTTTATCGGGAGACTTGGGGGAACGCTTGGCGGCAGGAAATTTGTGGCTCCTCTCAGATTCCAGAACTTTCTGCCACAGAAATGTGAGGAACATGTGTTTTTTTAGCCAAATTTTGAGGTTTGCAAAGGATTCTGGGTAACAGAACCTGGTCCGAGCTCCGCAAGTCACCCCATCTTGGATTCCCCTTGGTCTCTAGTTTTCAGAAATGCACAGGTTTGGTAGGTTTCCCTAGGTGCCGGCTGAGCTAGAGGCCAAAATCTACAGGTAGGCACTTCGCAAAAAACACCTCTGTTTTCTTTCAAAAATTTGGATGTGTCCACGTTGCGCTTTGGGGAGTTTCCTGTCGCGGGCGCTAGGCCTACCCACACAAGTGAGGTATCATTTTTATCGGGAGACTTGTGGGAACGCTGGGTGGAAGGAAATTTGTGGCTCCTCTCAGATTCCAGAACTTTCTGCCACAGAAATGTGAGGAACATGTGTTTTTTTAGCCAAATTTTGAGGTTTGCAAAGGATTCTGGGTAACAAAACCTGGTCCGAGCCCCACAAGTCACCCCTCCTTGGATTCCCCTAGGTCTCTAGTTTTCAGAAATGCACAGGTTTGGTAGGTTTCCGTAGGTGCCGGCTGAGCTAGAGGCCAAAATCTACAGGTAGGCACTTCGCAAAAAACACCTCTGTTTTCTTCCAAAAATTGGGATGTGTCCACGTTGCGCTTTGGGGCGTTTCCTGTCGCAGGCGCTAGGCCTACCCACACAAGTGAGGTATCATTTTTATCGGGAGACTTGGGGGAACGCTGGGTGGAAGGAAATTTGTGGCTCCTCTCAGATTCCAGAACTTTCTGCCACAGAAATGTGAGGAAAATGTGTTTTTTTAGCCAAATTTTGAGGTTTGCAAAGGATTCTGGGTAACAGAACCTGGTCCGAGCCCCGCAAGTCACCCCTCCTTGGATTCCCCTAGGTCTCTAGTTTTCAGAAATGCACAGGTTTGGTAGGTTTCCCTAGGTGCCGGCTGAGCTAGAGGCCAAAATCTACAGGTAGGCACTTCGAAAAAAACACCTTTGTTTTCTTTCAAAAATTTGGATGTGTCCACGTTGCGCTTTGGGGCGTTTCCTGTCGCCGTCGCTAGGCCTACCCACACAAGCGAGGTATCATTTTTATCGGGAGACTTGGGGGAACGCTGGGTGGAAGGAAATTTGTGGCTCCTCTCAGATTCCAGAACTTTCTGCCACAGAAATGTGAGGAACATGTGTTTTTTTAGGCAAATTTTGAGGTTTGCAAAGGATTCTGGGTAACAGAACCTTGTCCGAGCCCCACAAGTCACCCCTCCTTGGATTCCCCTAGGTCTCTAGTTTTCAGAAATGCACATGTTTGGTAGGTTTCCCTAGGTGCCGGCTGAGCTAGAGGCCAAAATCTACATGTAGGCACTTCGCAAAAAACACCTCTGTTTTCTTTCAAAAATTTGAATGTGTCCACGTTGCGCTTTGGGGCGTTTCCTGTCGCGGACGCTAAGCCTACCCACACAAGTGAGGTATCATTTTTATCGGGAGACTTGTGGGAACGCTGGGTGGAAGGAAATTTTGGCTCCTCTCAGATTCCAGAACTTTCTGCCACAGAAATGTGAGGAACATGTGTTTTTTTATCCAAATTTTGAGGTTTGCAAAGGATTCTGGGTAACAGAACCTGGTCCGAGCTCCGCAAGTCACCCCATCTTGGATTCCCCTTGGTCTCTAGTTTTCAGAAATGCACAGGTTTGGTAGGTTTCCCTAGGTGCCGGCTGAGCTAGAGGCCAAAATCTACAAGTAGGCACTTCGCAAAAAACACCTCTGTTTTCTTCCAAAAATTTGGATGTGTCCACGTTGCGCTTTGGGGCGTTTCCTGTCGCGGGCGCTAGGCCTACCCACACAAGTGAGGTATCATTTTTATCGGGAGACTTAGGGGAACGCTGGGTGGAAGGAAATTTGTGGCTCCTCTCAGATTCCAGATCTTTCTGCCACAGAAATGTGAGGAACATGTGTTTTGTTAGCAAAATTTTGAGGTTTGCAAAGGATTCTGGGTAACAGAACCTGGTCCGAGCCCCGCAAGTCACCCCTCCTTGGATTCCCCTAGGTCTCTAGTTTTCAGAAATGCACAGGTTTGGTAGGTTTCAATAGGTGCCGGCTGAGCTAGAGGCCAAAATCTACAGGTAGGCCCTTCGCAAAAAACACCTCTGTTTTCTTCAAAAAATTTGGATGTGTCCACGTTGCGCTTTGGGGCGTTTCCTGTCGCCGGCGCTAGGCCTACCCACACAAGCGAGGTATCATTTTTATCGGGAGACTTGGGGGAACGCTGGGTGGAAGGAAATTTGTGGCTCCTCTCAGATTCCAGAACTTTCTGCCACAGATATGTGAGGAACATGTGTTTTTTTAGCCAAATTTTGAGGTTTGCAAAGGATTCTGGGTAACAGAACCTGGTCCGAGCCCCGCAAGTCACCCCTCCTTGGATTCCCCTAGGTCTCTAGTTTTCAGAAATGCACATGTTTGGTAGGTTTGCCTAGGTGCCGGCTGAGCTAGAGGCCAAAATCTACAGGTAGGCACTTCGCAAAAAACACCTCAGTTTTCTTCCAAAAATTTGGATGTATCCACGTTGCGCTTTGGGGCGTTTCCTGTCGCGGGCGCTAGGCCTACCCACACAAGTGAGGTATCATTTTTATCGGGAGACTTGGGGGAACGATGGGTAGAAGGAAATTTGTGGCTCCTCTCAGATTCCAGAACTTTCTGCCACAGAAATGTGAGGAACATGTGTTTTTTTAGCCAAATTTTGAGGTTTGCAAAGGATTCTGGGTAACAGAACCTGGTCCGAGGCCCTCATGTCACCCCTCCTTGGATTCCGCCTACATCTCTAGTTTTCAGAAATGCACAGGTTTGGTAGGTTTTCCTAGGTGCCGGCTGAGCTAGAGGCCAAAATCTACAGGTAGACACTTCGCAAAAAAACACCTCTGTTTTCTTCCAAAAATTTGGATGTGTCCACGTTGCGCTTTGGGGCGTTTCCTGTTGCGGGCGCTAAGCCTACCCACACAAGTGAGGTATCATTTTTATCGGAAGACTTGGGGGAACGCTGGGTGGAAGGAAATTTGTGGCTCCTCTCAGATTCCAGAACTTTCTGCCACAGAAATGTGAGGAACATGTGTTTTTGTAGCCAAATTTAGGGGTTTGCAAAGGATTCTGGGTAACAGAACCTGGTCCGAGCCCCGCAAGTCACCCCTCCTTGGATTCCCCTAGGTCTCTAGTTTTCAGAAATGCACAGGTTTGGTAGGTTTCCCTAGGTGCCGGCTGAGCTAGAGGCCAAAATCTACAGGTAGGCACTTCGCAAAAAACACCTCTGTTTTCCTCAAAAATTTGGATGTGTCTACGTTGCGCTTTGGGGCGTTTCCTGTCGCGGGCGCTAGGCCTACCCACACAAGTGAGGTATCATTTTTATCGGGAGACTTGGGGGAACGCTGGGAGGAAGGAAATTTGTGGCTCCTCTCAGATTCCAGAACTTTCTGCCACAGAAATGTAAGGAACATGTGTTTTTTTTGCCAAATTTTGAGGTTTGCAAAGGATTCTGGGTAACAGAACCTGGTCCGAGCCCGGCAAGTCACCCCTCCTTGGATTCCCCTAGGTCTCTAGTTTTCAGTAATGCACATGTTTGGTAGGTTTCCCTAGGTGCCGGCTGAGCTAGAGGCCAAAATCTACAGGTAGGCACTTCGCAAAAAACACCTCAGTTTTCTTCCAAAAATTTGGATGTATCCACGTTGCGCTTTGGGGCATTTCCTGTTGCGGGCGCTAGGCCTACCCACACAAGTGAGGTATCATTTTTATCGGGAGACTTGGGGGAACGATGGGTGGAAGGAAATTTGTGGCTCCTCTCAGATTCCAGAACTTTCTGCCACAGAAATGTGAGGAACATGTGTTTTTTTAGCCAAATTTTGAGGTTTGCAAAGGATTCTGGGTAACAGAACCTGGTCCGAGGCCCTCAAGTCACCCCTCCTTGGATTCCGCCTACATCTCTAGTTTTCAGAAATGCACAGGTTTGGTAGGTTTCCCTAGGTGCCGGCTGAGCTAGAGGCCAAAATCTACAGGTAGACACTTCGCAAAAAAACACCTCTGTTTTCTTCCAAAAATTTGGATGTGTCCACGTTGCGCTTTGGGGCGTTTCCTGTTGCGGGCGCTAAGCCTACCCACACAAGTGAGGTATCATTTTTATCGGAAGACTTGGGGGAACGCTGGGTGGAAGGAAATTTGTGGCTCCTCTCAGATTCCAGAACTTTCTGCCACAGAAATGTGAGGAACATGTGTTTTTGTAGCCAAATTTAGGGGTTTGCAAAGGATTCTGGGTAACAGAACCTGGTCCGAGCCCCGCAAGTCACCCCTCCTTGGATTCCCCTAGGTCTCTAGTTTTCAGAAATGCACAGGTTTGGTAGGTTTCCCTAGGTGCCGGCTGAGCTAGAGGCCAAAATCTACAGGTAGGCACTTCGCAAAAAACACCTCTGTTTTCCTCCAAAAATTTGGATGTGTCTACGTTGCGCTTTGGGGCGTTTCCTGTCGCGGGCGCTAGGCCTACCCACACAAGTGAGGTATCATTTTTATCGGGAGACTTGGGGGAACGCTGGGAGGAAGGAAATTTGTGGCTCCTCTCAGATTCCAGAACTTTCTGCCACAGAAATGTAAGGAACATGTGTTTTTTTTGCCAAATTTTGAGGTTTGCAAAGGATTCTGGGTAACAGAACCTGGTCCGAGCCCGGCAAGTCACCCCTCCTTGGATTCCCCTAGGTCTCTAGTTTTCAGTAATGCACATGTTTGGTAGGTTTCCCTAGGTGCCGGCTGAGCTAGAGGCCAAAATCTACAGGTAGGCACTTCGCAAAAAACACCTCAGTTTTCTTCCAAAAATTTGGATGTATCCACGTTGCGCTTTGGGGCATTTCCTGTTGCGGGCGCTAGGCCTACCCACACAAGTGAGGTATCATTTTTATCGGGAGACTTGGGGGAACGAAGGGTGGAAGGAAATTTGTGGCTCCTCTCAGATTCCAGAACTTTCTGCCACAGAAATGTGAGGAACATGTGTTTTTTTAGCCAAATTTTGAGGTTTGCAAAGGATTCTGGGTAACAGAACCTGGTCCGAGGCCCTCAAGTCACCCCTCCTTGGATTCCGCCTACATCTCTAGTTTTCAGAAATGCACAGGTTTGGTAGGTTTCCCTAGGTGCCGGCTGAGCTAGAGGCCAAAATCTACAGGTAGACACTTCGCAAAAAAACACCTCTGTTTTCTTCCAAAAATTTGGATGTGTCCACGTTGCGCTTTGGGGCGTTTCCTGTTGCGGGCGCTAGGCCTACCCACACAAGTGAGGTATCATTTTTATCGGAAGACTTGGGGGAACGCTGGGTGGAAGGAAATTTGTGGCTCCTCTCAGATTCCAGAACTTTCTGCCACAGAAATGTGAGGAACATGTGTTTTTGTAGCCAAATTTAGAGGTTTGCAAAGGATTCTGGGTAACAGAACCTGGTCCGAGCCCCGCAAGTCACCCCTCCTTGGATTCCCCTAGGTCTCTAGTTTTCAGAAATGCACAGGTTTGGTAGGTTTCCCTAGGTGCCGGCTGAGCTAGAGGCCAAAATCTACAGGTAGGCACTTTGCAAAAAACACCTCTGTTTTCCTCCAAAAATTTGGATGTGTCTACGTTGCGCTTTGGGGCGTTTCCTGTCGCGGGCGCTAGGCCTACCCACACAAGTGAGGTATCATTTTTATCGGGAGACTTGGGGGAACGCTGGGAGGAAGGAAATTTGTGGCTCCTCTCAGATTCCAGAACTTTCTGCCACAGAAATGTAAGGAACATGTGTTTTTTTAGCCAAATTTTGAGGTTTGCAAAGGATTCTGGGTAACAGAACCTGGTCCGAGCCCGGCAAGTCACCCCTCCTTGGATTCCCCTAGGTCTCTAGTGTTCAGAAATGCACATGTTTGGTAGGTTTCCCTAGGTGCCGGCTGAGCTAGAGGCCAAAATCTACAGGTAGGCACTTCGCAAAAAACACCTCAGTTTTGTTCCAAAAATTTGGATGTATCCACGTTGCGCTTTGGGGCGTTTCCTGTTGCGGGCGCTAGGCCTACCCACACAAGTGAGGTATCATTTTTATCGGGAGACTTGGGGGAACGATGGGTGGAAGGAAATTTGTGGCTCCTCTCAGATTCCAGAACTTTCTGCCACAGAAATGTGAGGAACATGTGTTTTTTTAGCCAAATTTTGAGGTTTGCAAAGGATTCTGGGTAACAGAACCTGGTCCGAGGCCCTCAAGTCACCCCTCCTTGGATTCCGCCTACATCTCTAGTTTTCAGAAATGCACAGGTTTGGTAGGTTTCCCTAGGTGCCGGCTGAGCTAGAGGCCAAAATCTACAGGTAGACACTTCGCAAAAAAACACCTCTGTTTTCTTCCAAAAATTTGGATGTGTCCACGTTGCGCTTTGGGGCGTTTCCTGTTGCGGGCGCTAAGCCTACCCACACAAGTGAGGTATCATTTTTATCGGAAGACTTGGGGGAACGCTGGGTGGAAGGAAATTTGTGGCTCCTCTCAGATTCCAGAACTTTCTGCCACAGAAATGTGAGGAACATGTGTTTTTGTAGCCAAATTTAGGGGTTTGCAAAGGATTCTGGGTAACAGAACCTGGTCCGAGCCCCGCAAGTCACCCCTCCTTGGATTCCCCTAGGTCTCTAGTTTTCAGAAATGCACAGGTTTGGTAGGTTTCCCTAGGTGCCGGCTGAGCTAGAGGCCAAAATCTACAGGTAGGCACTTTGCAAAAAACACCTCTGTTTTCCTCCAAAAATTTGGATGTGTCTACGTTGCGCTTTGGGGCGTTTCCTGTCGCGGGCGCTAGGCCTACCCACACAAGTGAGGTATCATTTTTATCGGGAGACTTGGGGGAACGCTGGGAGGAAGGAAATTTGTGGCTCCTCTCAGATTCCAGAACTTTCTGCCACAGAAATGTAAGGAACATGTGTTTTTTTAGCCAAATTTTGAGGTTTGCAAAGGATTCTGGGTAACAGAACCTGGTCCGAGCCCGGCAAGTCACCCCTCCTTGGATTCCCCTAGGTCTCTAGTGTTCAGAAATGCACATGTTTGGTAGGTTTCCCTAGGTGCCGGCTGAGCTAGAGGCCAAAATCTACAGGTAGGCACTTCGCAAAAAACACCTCAGTTTTGTTCCAAAAATTTGGATGTATCCACGTTGCGCTTTGGGGCGTTTCCTGTTGCGGGCGCTAGGCCTACCCACACAAGTGAGGTATCATTTTTATCGGGAGACTTGGGGGAACGATGGGTGGAAGGAAATTTGTGGCTCCTCTCAGATTCCAGAACTTTCTGCCACAGAAATGTGAGGAACATGTGTTTTTTTAGCCAAATTTTGAGGTTTGCAAAGGATTCTGGGTAACAGAACCTGGTCCGAGGCCCTCAAGTCACCCCTCCTTGGATTCCGCCTACATCTCTAGTTTTCAGAAATGCACAGGTTTGGTAGGTTTCCCTAGGTGCCGGCTGAGCTAGAGGCCAAAATCTACAGGTAGACACTTCGCAAAAAAACACCTCTGTTTTCTTCCAAAAATTTGGATGTGTCCACGTTGCGCTTTGGGGCGTTTCCTGTTGCGGGCGCTAAGCCTACCCACACAAGTGAGGTATCATTTTTATCGGAAGACTTGGGGGAACGCTGGGTGGAAGGAAATTTGTGGCTCCTCTCAGATTCCAGAACTTTCTGCCACAGAAATGTGAGGAACATGTGTTTTTGTAGCCAAATTTAGGGGTTTGCAAAGGATTCTGGGTAACAGAACCTGGTCCGAGCCCCGCAAGTCACCCCTCCTTGGATTCCCCTAGGTCTCTAGTTTTCAGAAATGCACAGGTTTGGTAGGTTTCCCTAGGTGCCGGCTGAGCTAGAGGCCAAAATCTACAGGTAGGCACTTTGCAAAAAACACCTCTGTTTTCCTCCAAAAATTTGGATGTGTCTACGTTGCGCTTTGGGGCGTTTCCTGTCGCGGGCGCTAGGCCTACCCACACAAGTGAGGTATCATTTTTATCGGGAGACTTGGGGGAACGCTGGGAGGAAGGAAATTTGTGGCTCCTCTCAGATTCCAGAACTTTCTGCCACAGAAATGTAAGGAACATGTGTTTTTTTTGCCAAATTTTGAGGTTTGCAAAGGATTCTGGGTAACAGAACCTGGTCCGAGCCCGGCAAGTCACCCCTCCTTGGATTCCCCTAGGTCTCTAGTTTTCAGTAATGCACATGTTTGGTAGGTTTCCCTAGGTGCCGGCTGAGCTAGAGGCCAAAATCTACAGGTAGGCACTTCGCAAAAAACACCTCAGTTTTCTTCCAAAAATTTGGATGTATCCACGTTGCGCTTTGGGGCATTTCCTGTTGCGGGCGCTAGGCCTACCCACACAAGTGAGGTATCATTTTTATCGGGAGACTTGGGGGAACGATGGGTGGAAGGAAATTTGTGGCTCCTCTCAGATTCCAGAACTTTCTGCCACAGAAATGTGAGGAACATGTGTTTTTTTAGCCAAATTTTGAGGTTTGC
The DNA here is from genome assembly GCF_031143425.1 of Pleurodeles waltl. NCBI lineage: Eukaryota > Metazoa > Chordata > Amphibia > Caudata > Salamandridae > Pleurodeles > Pleurodeles waltl. The sequence continues at coordinate 441,872,963 of NC_090439.1, forward strand.
AAAGGATTCTGGGTAACAGAACCTGGTCCGAGGCCCTCAAGTCACCCCTCCTTGGATTCCGCCTACATCTCTAGTTTTCAGAAATGCACAGGTTTGGTAGGTTTCCCTAGGTGCCGGCTGAGCTAGAGGCCAAAATCTACAGGTAGACACTTCGCAAAAAAACACCTCTGTTTTCTTCCAAAAATTTGGATGTGTCCACGTTGCGCTTTGGGGCGTTTCCTGTCGCGGGCGCTAGGCCTACCCACACAAGTGAGGTATCATTTTTATCGGGAGACTTGGGGGAACGCTGGGAGGAAGGAAATTTGTGGCTCCTCTCAGATTCCAGAACTTTCTGCCACAGAAATGTAAGGAACATGTGTTTTTTTTGCCAAATTTTGAGGTTTGCAAAGGATTCTGGGTAACAGAACCTGGTCCGAGCCCGGCAAGTCACCCCTCCTTGGATTCCCCTAGGTCTCTAGTTTTCAGTAATGCACATGTTTGGTAGGTTTCCCTAGGTGCCGGCTGAGCTAGAGGCCAAAATCTACAGGTAGACACTTCGCAAAAAAACACCTCTGTTTTCTTCCAAAAATTTGGATGTGTCCACGTTGCGCTTTAGGGCGTTTCTGTTGCGGGCGCTAGGCCTACCCACACAAGTGAGGTATCATTTTTATCGGAAGACTTGGGGGAACGCTGGGTGGAAGGAAATTTGTGGCTCCTCTCAGATTCCAGAACTTTCTGCCACAGAAATGTGAGGAACATGTGTTTTTGTAGCCAAATTTAGAGGTTTGCAAAGGATTCTGGGTAACAGAACCTGGTCCGAGCCCCGCAAGTCACCCCTCCTTGGATTCCCCTAGGTCTCTAGTTTTCAGAAATGCACAGGTTTGGTAGGTTTCCCTAGGTGCCGGCTGAGCTAGAGGCCAAAATCTACAGGTAGGCACTTTGCAAAAAACACCTCTGTTTTCCTCCAAAAATTTGGATGTGTCTACGTTGCGCTTTGGGGCGTTTCCTGTCGCGGGCGCTAGGCCTACCCACACAAGTGAGGTATCATTTTTATCGGGAGACTTGGGGGAACGCTGGGAGGAAGGAAATTTGTGGCTCCTCTCAGATTCCAGAACTTTCTGCCACAGAAATGTAAGGAACATGTGTTTTTTTAGCCAAATTTTGAGGTTTGCAAAGGATTCTGGGTAACAGAACCTGGTCCGAGCCCGGCAAGTCACCCCTCCTTGGATTCCCCTAGGTCTCTAGTGTTCAGAAATGCACATGTTTGGTAGGTTTCCCTAGGTGCCGGCTGAGCTAGAGGCCAAAATCTACAGGTAGGCACTTCGCAAAAAACACCTCAGTTTTGTTCCAAAAATTTGGATGTATCCACGTTGCGCTTTGGGGCGTTTCCTGTTGCGGGCACTAGGCCTACCCACACAAGTGAGGTATCATTTTTATCGGGAGACTTGGGGGAACGATGGGTGGAAGGAAATTTGTGGCTCCTCTCAGATTCCAGAACTTTCTGCCACAGAAATGTGAGGAACATGTGTTTTTTTAGCCAAATTTTGAGGTTTGCAAAGGATTCTGGGTAACAGAACCTGGTCCGAGGCCCTCAAGTCACCCATCCTTGGATTCCGCCTACGTCTCTAGTTTTCAGAAATGCACAGGTTTGATAGGTTTCCCTAGGTGCCGGCTGAGCTAGAGGCCAAAATCTACAGGTAGACACTTCGCAAAAAAACACCTCTGTTTTCTTCCAAAAATTTGGATGTGTCCACGTTGCGCTTTGGGGCGTTTCCGGTTGCGGGCGCTAGGCCTACCCACACAAGTGAGGTATCATTTTTATCGGAAGACTTGGGGGAACGCTGGGTGGAAGGAAATTTGTGGCTCCTCTCAGATTCCAGAACTTTCTGCCACAGAAATGTGAGGAACATGTGTTTTTGTAGCCAAATTTAGAGGTTTGCAAAGGATTCTGGGTAACAGAACCTGGTCCGAGCCCCGCAAGTCACCCCTCCTTGGATTCCCCTAGGTCTCTAGTGTTCAGAAATGCACAGGTTTGGTAGGTTTCCCTAGGTGCCGGCTGAGCTAGAGGCCAAAATCTACAGGTAGGCACTTCACAAAAAACACCTCTGTTTTCCTCCAAAAATTTGGATGTGTCTACGTTGCGCTTTGGTGCGTTTCCTGTCGCGGGCGCTAGGCCTACCCACACAAGTGAGGTATCATTTTTATCGGGAGACTTGGGGGAACGCTGGGAGGAAGGAAATTTGTGGCTCCTCTCAGATTCCAGAACTTTCTGCCACAGAAATGTGAGGAACATGTGTTTTTTTAGCCAAATTTTGAGGTTTGCAAAGGATTCTGGGTAACAGAACCTGGTCCGAGGCCCTCAAGTCACCCATCCTTGGATTCCGCCTACGTCTCTAGTTTTCAGAAATGCACAGGTTTGGTAGGTTTCCCTAGGTGCCGGCTGAGCTAGAGGCCAAAATCTACAGGTAGACACTTCGCAAAAAAACACCTCTGTTTTCTTCCAAAAATTTGGATGTGTCCACGTTGCGCTTTGGGGCGTTTCCTGTTGCGGGCGCTAGGCCTACCCACACAAGTGAGGTATCATTTTTATCGGAAGACTTGGGGGAACGCTGGGTGGAAGGAAATTTGTGGCTCCTCTCAGATTCCAGAACTTTCTGCCACAGAAATGTGAGGAACATGTGTTTTTGTAGCCAAATTTAGAGGTTTGCAAAGGATTCTGGGTAACAGAACCTGGTCCGAGCCCCGCAAGTCACCCCTCCTTGGATTCCCCTAGGTCTCTAGTTTTCAGAAATGCACAGGTTTGGTAGGTTTCCCTAGGTGCCGGCTGAGCTAGAGGCCAAAATCTACAGGTAGGCACTTTGCAAAAAACACCTCTGTTTTCCTCCAAAAATTTGGATGTGTCTACGTTGCGCTTTGGGGCGTTTCCTGTCGCGGGCGCTAGGCCTACCCACACAAGTGAGGTATCATTTTTATCGGGAGACTTGGGGGAACGCTGGGAGGAAGGAAATTTGTGGCTCCTCTCAGATTCCAGAACTTTCTGCCACAGAAATGTAAGGAACATGTGTTTTTTTAGCCAAATTTTGAGGTTTGCAAAGGATTCTGGGTAACAGAACCTGGTCCGAGCCCGGCAAGTCACCCCTCCTTGGATTCCCCTAGGTCTCTAGTGTTCAGAAATGCACATGTTTGGTAGGTTTCCCTAGGTGCCGGCTGAGCTAGAGGCCAAAATCTACAGGTAGGCACTTCGCAAAAAACACCTCAGTTTTGTTCCAAAAATTTGGATGTATCCACGTTGCGCTTTGGGGCGTTTCCTGTTGCGGGCGCTAGGCCTACCCACACAAGTGAGGTATCATTTTTATCGGGAGACTTGGGGGAACGATGGGTGGAAGGAAATTTGTGGCTCCTCTCAGATTCCAGAACTTTCTGCCACAGAAATGTGAGGAACATGTGTTTTTTTAGCCAAATTTTGAGGTTTGCAAAGGATTCTGGGTAACAGAACCTGGTCCGAGGCCCTCAAGTCACCCCTCCTTGGATTCCGCCTACATCTCTAGTTTTCAGAAATGCACAGGTTTGGTAGGTTTCCCTAGGTGCCGGCTGAGCTAGAGGCCAAAATCTACAGGTAGACACTTCGCAAAAAAACACCTCTGTTTTCTTCCAAAAATTTGGATGTGTCCACGTTGCGCTTTGGGGCGTTTCCTGTTGCGGGCGCTAAGCCTACCCACACAAGTGAGGTATCATTTTTATCGGAAGACTTGGGGGAACGCTGGGTGGAAGGAAATTTGTGGCTCCTCTCAGATTCCAGAACTTTCTGCCACAGAAATGTGAGGAACATGTGTTTTTGTAGCCAAATTTAGGGGTTTGCAAAGGATTCTGGGTAACAGAACCTGGTCCGAGCCCCGCAAGTCACCCCTCCTTGGATTCCCCTAGGTCTCTAGTTTTCAGAAATGCACAGGTTTGGTAGGTTTCCCTAGGTGCCGGCTGAGCTAGAGGCCAAAATCTACAGGTAGGCACTTCGCAAAAAACACCTCTGTTTTCCTCCAAAAATTTGGATGTGTCTACGTTGCGCTTTGGGGCGTTTCCTGTCGCGGGCGCTAGGCCTACCCACACAAGTGAGGTATCATTTTTATCGGGAGACTTGGGGGAACGCTGGGAGGAAGGAAATTTGTGGCTCCTCTCAGATTCCAGAACTTTCTGCCACAGAAATTTAAGGAACATGTGTTTTTTTAGCCAAATTTTGAGGTTTGCAAAGGATTCTGGGTAACAGAACCTGGTCCGAGCCCGGCAAGTCACCCCTCCTTGGATTCCCCTAGGTCTCTAGTTTTCAGAAATGCACATGTTTGGTAGGTTTCCCTAGGTGCCGGCTGAGCTAGAGGCCAAAATCTACAGGTAGGCACTTCGCAAAAAACACCTCAGTTTTCTTCCAAAAATTTGGATGTATCCACGTTGCGCTTTGGGGCGTTTCCTGTTGCGGGCGCTAGGCCTACCCACACAAGTGAGGTATCATTTTTATCGGGAGACTTGTGGGAACGCTGGGTGGAAGGAAATTTGTGGCTCCTCTCAGATTCCAGAACTTTCTGCCACAGAAATGTGAGGAACATGTGTTTTTTTAGCCAAAATTTGAGGTTTGCAAAGGATTCTGGGTAACAAAACCTGGTCCGAGCCCCACAAGTCACCCCTCCTTGGATTCCCCTAGGTCTCTAGTTTTCAGAAATGCACAGGTTTGGTAGGTTTCCCTAGGTGCCGGCTGAGCTAGAGGCCAAAATCTACAGGTAGGCACTTCGCAAAAAACACCTCTGTTTTCTTCCAAAAATTTGGATGTGTCCACGTTGCGCTTTGGGGCGTTTCCTGTCGCGGGCGCTAGGCCTACCCACACAAGTGACGTATCATTTTTATCGGGAGACTTGGGGGAACGCTGGGTGGAAGGAAATTTGTGGCTCCTCTCAGATTCCAGAACTTTCTGCCACAGAAATGTGAGGAAAATGTGTTTTTTTAGCCAAATTTTGAGGTTTGCAAAGGATTCTGGGTAACAGAACGTGGTCCGAGCCCCGCAAGTCACCCCTCCTTGGATTCCCCTAGGTCTCTAGTTTTCAGAAATGCACAGGTTTGGTAGGTTTCCCTAGGTGCCGGCTGAGCTAGAGGCCAAAATCTACAGGTAGGCACTTCGAAAAAAACACCTTTGTTTTCTTTCAAAAATTTGGATGTGTCCACGTTGCGCTTTGGGGCGTTTCCTGTCGCCGTCGCTAGGCCTACCCACACAAGCGAGGTATCATTTTTATCGGGAGACTTGGGGGAACGCTGGGTGGAAGGAAATTTGTGGCTCCTCTCAGATTCCAGATTTTTCTGCCACAGAAATGTGAGGAACATGTGTTTTTTTAGGCAAATTTTGAGGTTTGCAAAGGATTCTGGGTAACAGAACCTTGTCCGAGCCCCACAAGTCACCCCTCCTTGGATTCCCCTAGGTCTCTAGTTTTCAGAAATGCACATGTTTGGTAGGTTTCCCTATGTGCTGGCTGAGCTAGAGGCCAAAATCTACAGGTAGGCACTTCGCAAAAAACACCTCTGTTTTCTTTCAAAAATTTGAATGTGTCCACGTTGCGCTTTGGGGCGTTTCCTGTCGCGGACGCTAAGCCTACCCACACAAGTGAGGTATCATTTTTATCGGGAGACTTGTGGGAACGCTGGGTGGAAGGAAATTTTGGCTCCTCTCAGATTCCAGAACTTTCTGCCACAGAAATGTGAGGAACATGTGTTTTTTTATCCAAATTTTGAGGTTTGCAAAGGATTCTGGGTAACAGAACCTGGTCCGAGCTCCACAAGTCACCCCATCTTGGATTCCCCTTGGTCTCTAGTTTTCAGAAATGCACAGGTTTGGTAGGTTTCCCTAGGTGCCGGCTGAGCTAGAGGCCAAATTCTACAGGTAGGCACTTCGCAAAAAACACCTCTGTTTTCTTCCAAAAATTTGGATGTGTCCACGTTGCGCTTTGGGGCGTTTCCTGTCGCGGGCGCTAGGCCTACCCACACAAGTGAGGTATCATTTTTATCGGGAGACTTGGGGGAACGCTGGGTGGAAGGAAATTTGTGGCTCCTCTCAGATTCCAGATCTTTCTGCCACAGAAATGTGAGGAACATGTGTTTTTTTAGCCAAATTTTGAGGTTTGCAAAGGATTCTGGGTAACAGAACCTGGTCCGAGCCCCGCAAGTCACCCCTCCTTGGATTCCCCTAGGTCTCTAGTTTTCAGAAATGCACAGGTTTGGTAGGTTTCAATAGGTGCCGGCTGAGCTAGAGGCCAAAATCTACAGGTAGGCCCTTCGCAAAAAACACCTCTGTTTTCTTCAAAAAATTTGGATGTGTCCACGTTGCGCTTTGGGGCGTTTCCTGTCGCCGGCGCTAGGCCTACCCACACAAGCGAGGTATCATTTTTATCGGGAGACTTGGGGGAATGCTGGGTGGAAGGAAATTTGTGGCTCCTCTCAGATTCCAGAACTTTCTGCCACAGATATGTGAGGAACATGTGTTTTTTTAGCCAAATTTTGATGTTTGCAAAGGATTCTGGGTAACAGAACCTGGTCCGAGCCCCGCAAGTCACCCCTCCTTGGATTCCCCTAGGTCTCTAGTTTTCAGAAATGCACATGTTTGGTAGGTTTCCCTAGGTGCCGGCTGAGCTAGAGGCCAAAATCTACAGGTAGGCACTTCGCAAAAAACACCTCAGTTTTCTTCCAAAAATTTGGATGTATCCACGTTGCGCTTTGGGGTGTTTCCTGTCGCGGGCGCTAGGCCTACCCACACAAGTGAGGTATCATTTTTATCGGGAGACTTGGGGGAACGATGGATAGAAGGAAATTTGTGGCTCCTCTCAGATTCCAGAACTTTCTGCCACAGAAATGTGAGGAACATGTGTTTTTTTAGCCAAATTTTGAGGTTTGCAAAGGATTCTGGGTAACAGAACCTGGTCCGAGGCCCTCAAGTCACCCCTCCTTGGATTCCGCCTACATCTCTAGTTTTCAGAAATGCACAGGTTTGGTAGGTTTCCCTAGGTGCCGGCTGAGCTAGAGGCCAAAATCTACAGGTAGACACTTCGCAATAAAACACCTCTGTTTTCTTCCAAAAATTTGGATGTGTCCACGTTGCGCTTTGGGGCGTTTCCTGTTGCGGGCGCTAGGCCTACCCACACAAGTGAGGTATCATTTTTATCGGAAGACTTGGGGGAACGCTAGGTGGAAGGAAATTTGTGGCTCCTCTCAGATTCCAGAACTTTCTGCCACAGAAATGTGAGGAACATGTGTTTTTGTAGCCAAATTTAGAGGTTTGCAAAGGATTCTGGGTAACAGAACCTGGTCCGAGCCCCGCAAGTCACCCCTCCTTGGATTCCCCTAGGTCTCTAGTTTTCAGAAATGCACAGGTTTGGTAGGTTTCCCTAGGTGCCGGCTGAGCTAGAGGCCAAAATCTACAGGTAGGCACTTCGCAAAAAACACCTCTGTTTTCCTCCAAAAATTTGGATGTGTCTACGTTGCGCTTTGGGGCGTTTCCTGTCGCGGGCGCTAGGCCTACCCACACAAGTGAGGTATCATTTTTATCGGGAGACTTGGGGGAACGCTGGGAGGAAGGAAATTTGTGGCTCCTCTCAGATTCCAGAACTTTCTGCCACAGAAATGTGAGGAACATGTGTTTTTTTAGCCAAATTTTGAGGTTTGCAAAGGATTCTGGGTAACAGAACCTGGTCCGAGCCCGGCAAGTCACCCCTCCTTGGATTCCCCTAGGTCTCTAGTTTTCAGAAATGCACATGTTTGGTAGGTTTCCCTAGGTGCCGGCTGAGCTAGAGGCCAAAATCTACAGGTAGGCACTTCGCAAAAAACACCTCAGTTTTCTTCCAAAAATTTGGATGTATCCACGTTGCGCTTTGGGGCGTTTCCTGTTGCGGGCGCTAGGCCTACCCACACAAGTGAGGTATCATTTTTATCGGGAGACTTGGGGGAACGATGGGTGGAAGGAAATTAGTGGCTCCTCTCAGATTCCAGAACTTTCTGCCACAGAAATGTGAGGAACATGTGTTTTTTTAGCCAAATTTTGAGGTTTGCAAAGGATTCTGGGTAACAGAACCTGGTCCGAGGCCCTCAAGTCACCCATCCTTGGATTCCGCCTACGTCTCTAGTTTTCAGAAATGCACAGGTTTGATAGGTTTCCCTAGGTGCCGGCTGAGCTAGAGGCCAAAATCTACAGGTAGACACTTCGCAAAAAAACACCTCTGTTTTCTTCCAAAAATTTGGATGTGTCCACGTTGCGCTTTGGGGCGTTTCCGGTTGCGGGCGCTAGGCCTACCCACACAAGTGAGGTATCATTTTTATCGGAAGACTTGGGGGAACGCTGGATGGAAGGAAATTTGTGGCTCCTCTCAGATTCCAGAACTTTCTGCCACAGAAATGTGAGGAACATGTGTTTTTTTAGCCAAATTTAGAGGTTTGCAAAGGATTCTGGGTAACAGAACCTGGTCCGAGGCCCTCAAGTCACCCCTCCTTGGATTCCGCCTACATCTCTAGTTTTCAGAAATGCACAGGTTTGGTAGGTTTCCCTAGGTGCCGGCTGAGCTAGAGGCCAAAATCTACAGGTAGGCACTTCGCAAAAAACACCTCAGTTTTCTTCCAAAAATTTGGATGTATCCACGTTGCGCTTTGGGGCGTTTCCTGTTGCGGGCGCTAGGCCTACCCACACAAGTGAGGTATCATTTTTATCGGGAGACTTGGGGGAACGATGGGTGGAAGGAAATTTGTGGCTCCTCTCATATTCCAGAACTTTCTGCCACAGAAATGTGAGGAACATGTGTTTTTTTAGCCAAATTTTGAGGTTTGCAAAGGATTCTGGGTAACAGAACCTGGTCCGAGGCCCTCAAGTCACCCATCCTTGGATTCCGCCTACGTCTCTAGTTTTCAGAAATGCACAGGTTTGATAGGTTTCCCTAGGTGCCGGCTGAGCTAGAGGCCAAAATCTACAGGTAGACACTTCGCAAAAAAACACCTCTGTTTTCTTCCAAAAATTTGGATGTGTCCACGTTGCGCTTTGGGGCGTTTCCGGTTGCGGGCGCTAGGCCTACCCACACAAGTGAGGTATCATTTTTATCGGAAGACTTGGGGGAACGCTGGGTGGAAGGAAATTTGTGGCTCCTCTCAGATTCCAGAACTTTCTGCCACAGAAATGTGAGGAACATGTGTTTTTTTAGCCAAATTTAGAGGTTTGCAAAGGATTCTGGGTAACAGAACCTGGTCCGAGGCCCTCAAGTCACCCCTCCTTGGATTCCGCCTACATCTCTAGTTTTCAGAAATGCACAGGTTTGGTAGGTTTCCCTAGGTGCCGGCTGAGCTAGAGGCCAAAATCTACAGGTAGACACTTCGCAAAAAAACACCTCTGTTTTCTTCCAAAAATTTGGATGTGTCCATGTTGCGCTTTGGGGCGTTTCCTGTTGCGGGCGCTAGGCCTACCCACACAAGTGAGGTATCATTTTTATCGGAAGACTTGGGGGAACGCTGGGTGGAAGGAAATTTGTGGCTCCTCTCAGATTCCAGAACTTTCTGCCACAGAAATGTGAGGAACATGTGTTTTTGTAGCCAAATTTGAGGTTTGCAAAGGATTCTGGGTAACAGAACCTGGTCCGAGCCCCGCAAGTCACCCCTCCTTGGATTCCCCTAGGTCTCTAGTTTTCAGAAATGCACAGGTTTGGTAGGTTTCCCTAGGTGCCGGCTGAGCTAGAGGCCAAAATCTACAGGTAGGCACTTCGCAAAAAACACCTCTGTTTTCCTCCCAAAATTTGGATGTGTCTACGTTGCGCTTTGGGGCGTTTCCTGTCGCGGGCGCTAGGCCTACCCACACAAGTGAGGTATCATTTTTATCGGGAGACTTGGGGGAACGCTGGGAGGAAGGAAATTTGTGGCTCCTCTCAGATTCCAGAACTTTCTGCCACAGAAATGTAAGGAACATGTGTTTTTTTAGCCAAATTTTGAGGTTTGCAAAGGATTCTGGGTAACAGAACCTGGTCCGAGGCCCTCAAGTCACCCCTCCTTGGATTCCGCCTACATCTCTAGTTTTCAGAAATGCACAGGTTTGGTAGGTTTCCCTAGGTGCCGGCTGAGCTAGAGGCCAAAATCTACAGGTAGACACTTCGCAAAAAAACACCTCTGTTTTCTTCCAAAAATTTGGATGTGTCCACGTTGCGCTTTGGGGCGTTTCCTGTTGCGGGCGCTAGGCCTACCCACACAAGTGAGGTATCATTTTTATCGTAAGACTTGGGGGAACGCTGGGTGGAAGGAAATTTGTGGCTCCTCTCAGATTCCAGAACTTTCTGCCACAGAAATGTGAGGAACATGTGTTTTTGTAGCCAAATTTAGAGGTTTGCAAAGGATTCTGGGTAACAGAACCTGGTCCGAGCCCCGCAAGTCACCCCTCCTTGGATTCCCCTAGGTCTCTAGTTTTCAGAAATGCACAGGTTTGGTAGGTTTCCCTAGGTGCCGGCTGAGCTAGAGGCCAAAATCTACAGGTAGGCACTTCGCAAAAAACACCTCTGTTTTCCTCCAAAAATTTGGATGTGTCTACGTTGCGCTTTGGGGCGTTTCCTGTCGCGGGCGCTAGGCCTACCCACACAAGTGAGGTATCATTTTTATCGGGAGACTTGGGGGAACGCTGGGAGGAAGGAAATTTGTGGCTCCTCTCAGATTCCAGAACTTTCTGCCACAGAAATGTAAGGAACATGTGTTTTTTTAGCCAAATTTTGAGGTTTGCAAAGGATTCTGGGTAACAGAACCTGGTCCGAGCCCGGCAAGTCACCCCTCCTTGGATTCCCCTAGGTCTCTAGTTTTCAGAAATGCACATGTTTGGTAGGTTTCCCTAGGTGCCGGCTGAGCTAGAGGCCAAAATCTACAGGTAGGCACTTCGCAAAAAACACCTCAGTTTTCTTCCAAAAATTTGGATGTATCCACGTTGCGCTTTGGGGCGTTTCCTGTTGCGGGCGCTAGGCCTACCCACACAAGTGAGGTATCATTTTTATCGGGAGACTTGGGGGAACGATGGGTGGAAGGAAATTTGTGGCTCCTCTCAGATTCCAGAACTTTCTGCCACAGAAATGTGAGGAACATGTGTTTTTTTAGCCAAATTTTGAGGTTTGCAAAGGATTCTGGGTAACAGAACCTGGTCCGAGGCCCTCAAGTCACCCATCCTTGGATTCCGCCTACGTCTCTAGTTTTCAGAAATGCACAGGTTTGATAGGTTTCCCTAGGTGCCGGCTGAGCTAGAGGCCAAAATCTACAGGTAGACACTTCGCAAAAAAACACCTCTGTTTTCTTCCAAAAATTTGGATGTGTCCACGTTGCGCTTTGGGGCGTTTCCGGTTGCGGGCGCTAGGCCTACCACACAAGTGAGGTATCATTTTTATCGGAAGACTTGGGGGAACGCTGGGTGGAAGGAAATTTGTGGCTCCTCTCAGATTCCAGAACTTTCTGCCACAGAAATGTAAGGAACATGTGTTTTTTTAGCCAAATTTAGAGGTTTGCAAAGGATTCTGGGTAACAGAACCTGGTCCGAGGCCCTCAAGTCACCCCTCCTTGGATTCCGCCTACATCTCTAGTTTTCAGAAATGCACAGGTTTGGTAGGTTTCCCTAGGTGCCGGCTGAGCTAGAGGCCAAAATCTACAGGTAGACACTTCGCAAAAAAACACCTCTGTTTTCTTCCAAAAATTTGGATGTGTCCATGTTGCGCTTTGGGGCGTTTCCTGTTGCGGGCGCTAGGCCTACCCACACAAGTGAGGTATCATTTTTATCGGAAGACTTGGGGGAACGCTGGGTGGAAGGAAATTTGTGGCTCCTCTCAGATTCCAGAACTTTCTGCCACAGAAATGTGAGGAACATGTGTTTTTGTAGCCAAATTTAGAGGTTTGCAAAGGATTCTGGGTAACAGAACCTGGTCCGAGCCCCGCAAGTCACCCCTCCTTGGATTCCCCTAGGTCTCTAGTTTTCAGAAATGCACAGGTTTGGTAGGTTTCCCTAGGTGCCGGCTGAGCTAGAGGCCAAAATCTACAGGTAGGCACTTCGCAAAAAACACCTCTGTTTTCCTCCAAAAATTTGGATGTGTCTACGTTGCGCTTTGGGGCGTTTCCTGTCGCGGGCGCTAGGCCTACCCACACAAGTGAGGTATCATTTTTATCGGGAGACTTGGGGGAACGCTGGGAGGAAGGAAATTTGTGGCTCCTCTCAGATTCCAGAACTTTCTGCCACAGAAATGTAAGGAACATGTGTTTTTTTAGCCAAATTTTGAGGTTTGCAAAGGATTCTGGGTAACAGAACCTGGTCCGAGCCCGGCAAGTCACCCCTCCTTGGATTCCCCTAGGTCTCTAGTTTTCAGAAATGCACATGTTTGGTAGGTTTCTCTAGGTGCCGGCTGAGCTAGAGGCCAAAATCTACAGGTAGGCACTTCGCAAAAAACACCTCAGTTTTCTTCCAAAAATTTGGATGTATCCACGTTGCGCTTTGGGGCGTTTCCTGTTGCGGGCGCTAGGCCTACCCACACAAGTGAGGTATCATTTTTATCGGGAGACTTGGGGGAACGATGGGTGGAAGGAAATTTGTGGCTCCTCTCAGATTCCAGAACTTTCTGCCACAGAAATGTGAGGAACATGTGTTTTTTTAGCCAAATTTTGAGGTTTGCAAAGGATTCTGGGTAACAGAACCTGGTCCGAGGCCCTCAAGTCACCCATCCTTGGATTCCGCCTACGTCTCTAGTTTTCAGAAATGCACAGGTTTGATAGGTTTCCCTAGGTGCCGGCTGAGCTAGAGGCCAAAATCTACAGGTAGGCACTTCGCAAAAAACACCTCAGTTTTCTTCCAAAAATTTGGATGAATCCACGTTGCGCTTTGGGGCGTTTCCTGTTGCGGGCGCTAGGCCTACCCACACAAGTGAGGTATAATTTTTATCGGGAGACTTGGGGGAACGCAGGGTGGAAGGAGATTTGTGGCTCCTCTCAGATTCCAGAACTTTCTGTCACTGAAATGAGAGGAAAGGGTGTTTTTTTAGCCAAACTTTGAGGTTTGCAAAGGATTCTGGGTAACAGAACCTGGTTCGAGCACCACAAGTCACCCCATCTTGGATTCCCTAGGTCTCTAGTTTTCAAACATGCACAGGGTTGGTAGGTTTTCCTAGGTGCCGGCTGAGCTACAGGCCAAAATCCACAGGTAGGCACTGTTTTCTTTCAAAAAAAGGGATGTGTCCACGTTGCGCTTTGGGGCGTTTCCTGTCGCGGGCGCTAGGCCTACCCACACAAGTGAGGTATCATTTTTATCGGGAGACTTGGGGGAACGCTAGGTGGAAGGAAATTTGTGGCTCCTCTCAGATTCCAGAACTTTCTGCCACAGAAATGTGAGGAACATGTGTTTTTTTAGCCAAATTTTGAGGTTTGCAAAGGATTCTGGGTAACAGAACCTGGTCCAAGCCCCGCAAGTCACCCCTCCTTGGATTCCCCTAGGTCTCTAGTTTTCAGAAATGCACAGGTTTGGTAGGTTTCCCTAGGTGCCGGCTGAGCTAGAGGCCAAAATCTACAGGTAGGCACTTCGCAAAAAACACCTCAGTTTTCTTCCAAAAATTTGGATGTGTCCACGTTGCGCTTTGGGGCGTTTCCTGTCGCGGGCCCTAGGCCTACCCACACAAGTGAGGTATCATTTTTATCGAGAGACTTGGGGGAACGATGGGTGGAAGGAAATTTGTGGCTCCTCTCAGATTCCAGAACTTTCTGCCACAGAAATGTGAGGAACATGTGTTTTTGTATCCAAATTTTGAGGTTTGCAAAGGATTCTGGGTAACAGAACCTGGTCCGAGGCCCTCAAGTCACCCCTCCTTGGATTTCCCTAGGTCTCTAGTTTTCAGAAATGCACAGGTTTGGTAGGTTTCCCTAGGTGCCGGCTGAGCTAGAGGCCAAAATCTACAGGTAGGCACTTCGCAAAAAACACCTCTGTTTTCCTCCAAAAATTTGGATGTGTCTACGTTGCGCTTTGGGGCGTTTCCTGTCGCGGGCGCTAGGCCTACCCACACAAGTGAGGTATCATTTTTATCGGGAGACTTGGGGGAACGCTGGGTGGAAGGAAATTTGTGGCTCCTCTCAGATTCCAGAACTTTCTGCCTCAGAAATGTGAGGAACATGTGTTTTTTTAGCCAAATTTTGAGGTTTGCAAAGGATTCTGGGTAACAAAACCTGGTCCGAGCCCCGCAAGTCACCCCTCCTTGGATTCCCCTAGGCCTCTAGTTTTCAGAAATGCACAGGTTTGGTAGGTTTCCCTAGGTGCCGGCTGAGCTAGAGGCCAAAATCTACAGGTAGGCACTTCGCAAAAAACACCTCTGTTTTCTTCCAAAAATTTGGATGTGTCCACGTTGCGCTTTGGGGCGTTTCCTATCGTGGGCGCTAGGCCTACCCACACAAGTGAGGTATCATTTTTATCGGGAGACTTGGGGGAACGCTGCGAGGATGGAAATTTGTGGCTCCTCTCAGATTCCAGAACTTTCTGCCACAGAAATGTGAGGAACGTGTTTTTTTAGCCAAATTTTGAGGTTTGCAAAGGATTCTGGGTAACAGAACCTGGTCCGAGCCCCGCAAGTCACCCCTCCTTGGATTCCCCTAGGTCTCTAGTTATCAGAAATGCACACGTTTGCTAGGTTTCCCTAGGTGCTGGCTGAGCTAGAGGCCAAAATCTACAGGTAGGCACTTCGCAAAAAACACCTCTGTTTTCATCCAAACATTTGGATGTGTCCACGTTGCGCTTTGGGGCGTTTCCTGTCGCGGGCACTAGGCCTATCCACACAAGTGAGGTATCATTTTTATCGGGAGACTTGGGGGAACGCTGGGTGGAAGGAAATTTGTGGCTCCTCTCAGATTCCAGAACTTTCTGCCACAGAAATTTGAGGAACATGTGTTTTTTTAGCCAAATTTTGAGGTTTGCAAAGGATTCTGGGTAACAGAACCTGGTCCGAGCCCCGCAAGTCACCCCTCCTTGGATTCCCCTAGGTCTCTAGATTTCAGAAATGCACAGGTTTGGTAGGTTTCCCTAGGTGCCGGCTGAGCTAGAGGCCAAAATCTACAGGTAGGCACTTCGCAAAAAACACCTCAGTTTTCTTCCAAAAATTTGGATGTGTCCACGTTGCGCTTTGGGGCGTTTCCTGTCGCGGGCGCTAGGCCTACCCACACAAGTGAGGTATCATTTTTATCGAGAGACTTGGGGGAACGATGGGTGGAAGGAAATTTGTGGCTCCTCTCAGATTCCAGAACTTTCTGCCACAGAAATGTGAGGAACATGTGTTTTTGTATCCAAATTTTGAGGTTTGCAAAGGATTCTGGGTAACAGAACCTGGTCCGAGGCCCTCAAGTCACCCCTCCTTGGATACCCCTAGGTCTCTAGTTTTCAGAAATGCACAGGTTTGGTAGGTTTCCCTAGGTGCCGGCTGAGCTAGAGGCCAAAATCTACAGGTAGGCACTTCGCAAAAAACACCTCTGTTTTCCTCCAAAAATTTGGATGTGTCTACGTTGCGCTTTAGGGCGTTTCCTGTCGCGGGCGCTAGGCCTACCCACACAAGTGAGGTATCATTTTTATCGGGAGACTTGGGGGAACGCTGGGTGGAAGGAAATTTGTGGCTCCTCTCAGATTCCAGAACTTTCTGCCTCAGAAATGTGAGGAACATGTGTTTTTTTAGCCAAATTTTGAGGTTTGCAAAGGATTCTTGGTAACAGAACCTTGTCCGAGCCCCGCAAGTCACCCCTCCTTGTATTCCCCAAGGTCTCTAGTTTTCAGAAATGCACATGTTTGGTAGGTTTCCCTAGGTGCCGGCTGAGCTAGAGGCCAAAATCTACAGGTAGGCACTTCACAAAAAACACCTCTGTTTTCTTCCAAAAATTTGGATGTGTCCACGTTGCGCTTTGGGGCATTTCCTGTTGCGGGCGCTAGGCCTACCCACACAACTGAGGTATCATTTTTATCGGGAGACTTGGGGGAACGCTTGGCGGCAGGAAATTTGTGGCTCCTCTCAGATTCCAGAACTTTCTGCCACAGAAATGTGAGGAACATGTGTTTTTTTAGCCAAATTTTGAGGTTTGCAAAGGATTCTGGGTAACAGAACCTGGTCCGAGCTCCGCAAGTCACCCCATCTTGGATTCCCCTTGGTCTCTAGTTTTCAGAAATGCACAGGTTTGGTAGGTTTCCCTAGGTGCCGGCTGAGCTAGAGGCCAAAATCTACAGGTAGGCACTTCGCAAAAAACACCTCTGTTTTCTTTCAAAAATTTGGATGTGTCCACGTTGCGCTTTGGGGCGTTTCCTGTCGCGGGCGCTAGGCCTACCCACACAAGTGAGGTATCATTTTTATCGGGAGACTTGTGGGAACGCTGGGTGGAAGGAAATTTGTGGCTCCTCTCAGATTCCAGAACTTTCTGCCACAGAAATGTGAGGAACATGTGTTTTTTTAGCCAAATTTTGAGGTTTGCAAAGGATTCTGGGTAACAAAACCTGGTCCGAGCCCCACAAGTCACCCCTCCTTGGATTCCCCTAGGTCTCTAGTTTTCAGAAATGCACAGGTTTGGTAGGTTTCCGTAGGTGCCGGCTGAGCTAGAGGCCAAAATCTACAGGTAGGCACTTCGCAAAAAACACCTCTGTTTTCTTCCAAAAATTGGGATGTGTCCACGTTGCGCTTTGGGGCGTTTCCTGTCGCAGGCGCTAGGCCTACCCACACAAGTGAGGTATCATTTTTATCGGGAGACTTGGGGGAACGCTGGGTGGAAGGAAATTTGTGGCTCCTCTCAGATTCCAGAACTTTCTGCCACAGAAATGTGAGGAAAATGTGTTTTTTTAGCCAAATTTTGAGGTTTGCAAAGGATTCTGGGTAACAGAACCTGGTCCGAGCCCCGCAAGTCACCCCTCCTTGGATTCCCCTAGGTCTCTAGTTTTCAGAAATGCACAGGTTTGGTAGGTTTCCCTAGGTGCCGGCTGAGCTAGAGGCCAAAATCTACAGGTAGGCACTTCGAAAAAAACACCTTTGTTTTCTTTCAAAAATTTGGATGTGTCCACGTTGCGCTTTGGGGCGTTTCCTGTCGCCGTCGCTAGGCCTACCCACACAAGCGAGGTATCATTTTTATCGGGAGACTTGGGGGAACGCTGGGTGGAAGGAAATTTGTGGCTCCTCTCAGATTCCAGAACTTTCTGCCACAGAAATGTGAGGAACATGTGTTTTTTTAGGCAAATTTTGAGGTTTGCAAAGGATTCTGGGTAACAGAACCTTGTCCGAGCCCCACAAGTCACCCCTCCTTGGATTCCCCTAGGTCTCTAGTTTTCAGAAATGCACATGTTTGGTAGGTTTCCCTAGGTGCCGGCTGAGCTAGAGGCCAAAATCTACATGTAGGCACTTCGCAAAAAACACCTCTGTTTTCTTTCAAAAATTTGAATGTGTCCACGTTGCGCTTTGGGGCGTTTCCTGTCGCGGACGCTAAGCCTACCCACACAAGTGAGGTATCATTTTTATCGGGAGACTTGTGGGAACGCTGGGTGGAAGGAAATTTTGGCTCCTCTCAGATTCCAGAACTTTCTGCCACAGAAATGTGAGGAACATGTGTTTTTTTTATCCAAATTTTGAGGTTTGCAAAGGATTCTGGGTAACAGAACCTGGTCCGAGCTCCGCAAGTCACCCCATCTTGGATTCCCCTTGGTCTCTAGTTTTCAGAAATGCACAGGTTTGGTAGGTTTCCCTAGGTGCCGGCTGAGCTAGAGGCCAAAATCTACAAGTAGGCACTTCGCAAAAAACACCTCTGTTTTCTTCCAAAAATTTGGATGTGTCCACGTTGCGCTTTGGGGCGTTTCCTGTCGCGGGCGCTAGGCCTACCCACACAAGTGAGGTATCATTTTTATCTGGAGACTTAGGGGAACGCTGGGTGGAAGGAAATTTGTGGCTCCTCTCAGATTCCAGATCTTTCTGCCACAGAAATGTGAGGAACATGTGTTTTGTTAGCAAAATTTTGAGGTTTGCAAAGGATTCTGGGTAACAGAACCTGGTCCGAGCCCCGCAAGTCACCCCTCCTTGGATTCCCCTAGGTCTCTAGTTTTCAGAAATGCACAGGTTTGGTAGGTTTCAATAGGTGCCGGCTGAGCTAGAGGCCAAAATCTACAGGTAGGCCCTTCGCAAAAAACACCTCTGTTTTCTTCAAAAAATTTGGATGTGTCCACGTTGCGCTTTGGGGCGTTTCCTGTCGCCGGCGCTAGGCCTACCCACACAAGCGAGGTATCATTTTTATCGGGAGACTTGGGGGAACGCTGGGTGGAAGGAAATTTGTGGCTCCTCTCAGATTCCAGAACTTTCTGCCACAGATATGTGAGGAACATGTGTTTTTTTAGCCAAATTTTGAGGTTTGCAAAGGATTCTGGGTAACAGAACCTGGTCCGAGCCCCGCAAGTCACCCCTCCTTGGATTCCCCTAGGTCTCTAGTTTTCAGAAATGCACATGTTTGGTAGGTTTGCCTAGGTGCCGGCTGAGCTAGAGGCCAAAATCTACAGGTAGGCACTTCGCAAAAAACACCTCAGTTTTCTTCCAAAAATTTGGATGTATCCACGTTGCGCTTTGGGGCGTTTCCTGTCGCGGGCGCTAGGCCTACCCACACAAGTGAGGTATCATTTTTATCGGGAGACTTGGGGGAACGATGGGTAGAAGGAAATTTGTGGCTCCTCTCAGATTCCAGAACTTTCTGCCACAGAAATGTGAGGAACATGTGTTTTTTTAGCCAAATTTTGAGGTTTGCAAAGGATTCTGGGTAACAGAACCTGGTCCGAGGCCCTCATGTCACCCCTCCTTGGATTCCGCCTACATCTCTAGTTTTCAGAAATGCACAGGTTTGGTAGGTTTTCCTAGGTGCCGGCTGAGCTAGAGGCCAAAATCTACAGGTAGACACTTCGCAAAAAAACACCTCTGTTTTCTTCCAAAAATTTGGATGTGTCCACGTTGCGCTTTGGGGCGTTTCCTGTTGCGGGCGCTAAGCCTACCCACACAAGTGAGGTATCATTTTTATCGGAAGACTTGGGGGAACGCTGGGTGGAAGGAAATTTGTGGCTCCTCTCAGATTCCAGAACTTTCTGCCACAGAAATGTGAGGAACATGTGTTTTTGTAGCCAAATTTAGGGGTTTGCAAAGGATTCTGGGTAACAGAACCTGGTCCGAGCCCCGCAAGTCACCCCTCCTTGGATTCCCCTAGGTCTCTAGTTTTCAGAAATGCACAGGTTTGGTAGGTTTCCCTAGGTGCCGGCTGAGCTAGAGGCCAAAATCTACAGGTAGGCACTTCGCAAAAAACACCTCTGTTTTCCTCCAAAAATTTGGATGTGTCTACGTTGCGCTTTGGGGCGTTTCCTGTCGCGGGCGCTAGGCCTACCCACACAAGTGAGGTATCATTTTTATCGGGAGACTTGGGGGAACGCTGGGAGGAAGGAAATTTGTGGCTCCTCTCAGATTCCAGAACTTTCTGCCACAGAAATGTAAGGAACATGTGTTTTTTTTTGCCAAATTTTGAGGTTTGCAAAGGATTCTGGGTAACAGAACCTGGTCCGAGCCCGGCAAGTCACCCCTCCTTGGATTCCCCTAGGTCTCTAGTTTTCAGTAATGCACATGTTTGGTAGGTTTCCCTAGGTGCCGGCTGAGCTAGAGGCCAAAATCTACAGGTAGGCACTTCGCAAAAAACACCTCAGTTTTCTTCCAAAAATTTGGATGTATCCACGTTGCGCTTTGGGGCATTTCCTGTTGCGGGCGCTAGGCCTACCCACACAAGTGAGGTATCATTTTTATCGGGAGACTTGGGGGAACGAAGGGTGGAAGGAAATTTGTGGCTCCTCTCAGATTCCAGAACTTTCTGCCACAGAAATGTGAGGAACATGTGTTTTTTTAGCCAAATTTTGAGGTTTGCAAAGGATTCTGGGTAACAGAACCTGGTCCGAGGCCCTCAAGTCACCCCTCCTTGGATTCCGCCTACATCTCTAGTTTTCAGAAATGCACAGGTTTGGTAGGTTTCCCTAGGTGCCGGCTGAGCTAGAGGCCAAAATCTACAGGTAGACACTTCGCAAAAAAAACACCTCTGTTTTCTTCCAAAAATTTGGATGTGTCCACGTTGCGCTTTGGGGCGTTTCCTGTTGCGGGCGCTAGGCCTACCCACACAAGTGAGGTATCATTTTTATCGGAAGACTTGGGGGAACGCTGGGTGGAAGGAAATTTGTGGCTCCTCTCAGATTCCAGAACTTTCTGCCACAGAAATGTGAGGAACATGTGTTTTTGTAGCCAAATTTAGAGGTTTGCAAAGGATTCTGGGTAACAGAACCTGGTCCGAGCCCCGCAAGTCACCCCTCCTTGGATTCCCCTAGGTCTCTAGTTTTCAGAAATGCACAGGTTTGGTAGGTTTCCCTAGGTGCCGGCTGAGCTAGAGGCCAAAATCTACAGGTAGGCACTTTGCAAAAAACACCTCTGTTTTCCTCCAAAAATTTGGATGTGTCTACGTTGCGCTTTGGGGCGTTTCCTGTCGCGGGCGCTAGGCCTACCCACACAAGTGAGGTATCATTTTTATCGGGAGACTTGGGGGAACGCTGGGAGGAAGGAAATTTGTGGCTCCTCTCAGATTCCAGAACTTTCTGCCACAGAAATGTAAGGAACATGTGTTTTTTTAGCCAAATTTTGAGGTTTGCAAAGGATTCTGGGTAACAGAACCTGGTCCGAGCCCGGCAAGTCACCCCTCCTTGGATTCCCCTAGGTCTCTAGTGTTCAGAAATGCACATGTTTGGTAGGTTTCCCTAGGTGCCGGCTGAGCTAGAGGCCAAAATCTACAGGTAGGCACTTCGCAAAAAACACCTCAGTTTTGTTCCAAAAATTTGGATGTATCCACGTTGCGCTTTGGGGCGTTTCCTGTTGCGGGCGCTAGGCCTACCCACACAAGTGAGGTATCATTTTTATCGGGAGACTTGGGGGAACGATGGGTGGAAGGAAATTTGTGGCTCCTCTCAGATTCCAGAACTTTCTGCCACAGAAATGTGAGGAACATGTGTTTTTTTAGCCAAATTTTGAGGTTTGCAAAGGATTCTGGGTAACAGAACCTGGTCCGAGGCCCTCAAGTCACCCCTCCTTGGATTCCGCCTACATCTCTAGTTTTCAGAAATGCACAGGTTTGGTAGGTTTCCCTAGGTGCCGGCTGAGCTAGAGGCCAAAATCTACAGGTAGACACTTCGCAAAAAAACACCTCTGTTTTCTTCCAAAAATTTGGATGTGTCCACGTTGCGCTTTGGGGCGTTTCCTGTTGCGGGCGCTAAGCCTACCCACACAAGTGAGGTATCATTTTTATCGGAAGACTTGGGGGAACGCTGGGTGGAAGGAAATTTGTGGCTCCTCTCAGATTCCAGAACTTTCTGCCACAGAAATGTGAGGAACATGTGTTTTTGTAGCCAAATTTAGGGGTTTGCAAAGGATTCTGGGTAACAGAACCTGGTCCGAGCCCCGCAAGTCACCCCTCCTTGGATTCCCCTAGGTCTCTAGTTTTCAGAAATGCACAGGTTTGGTAGGTTTCCCTAGGTGCCGGCTGAGCTAGAGGCCAAAATCTACAGGTAGGCACTTTGCAAAAAACACCTCTGTTTTCCTCCAAAAATTTGGATGTGTCTACGTTGCGCTTTGGGGCGTTTCCTGTCGCGGGCGCTAGGCCTACCCACACAAGTGAGGTATCATTTTTATCGGGAGACTTGGGGGAACGCTGGGAGGAAGGAAATTTGTGGCTCCTCTCAGATTCCAGAACTTTCTGCCACAGAAATGTAAGGAACATGTGTTTTTTTTGCCAAATTTTGAGGTTTGCAAAGGATTCTGGGTAACAGAACCTGGTCCGAGCCCGGCAAGTCACCCCTCCTTGGATTCCCCTAGGTCTCTAGTTTTCAGTAATGCACATGTTTGGTAGGTTTCCCTAGGTGCCGGCTGAGCTAGAGGCCAAAATCTACAGGTAGGCACTTCGCAAAAAACACCTCAGTTTTCTTCCAAAAATTTGGATGTATCCACGTTGCGCTTTGGGGCATTTCCTGTTGCGGGCGCTAGGCCTACCCACACAAGTGAGGTATCATTTTTATCGGGAGACTTGGGGGAACGATGGGTGGAAGGAAATTTGTGGCTCCTCTCAGATTCCAGAACTTTCTGCCACAGAAATGTGAGGAACATGTGTTTTTTTAGCCAAATTTTGAGGTTTGCAAAGGATTCTGGGTAACAGAACCTGGTCCGAGGCCCTCAAGTCACCCCTCCTTGGATTCCGCCTACATCTCTAGTTTTCAGAAATGCACAGGTTTGGTAGGTTTCCCTAGGTGCCGGCTGAGCTAGAGGCCAAAATCTACAGGTAGACACTTCGCAAAAAAACACCTCTGTTTTCTTCCAAAAATTTGGATGTGTCCACGTTGCGCTTTGGGGCGTTTCCTGTCGCGGGCGCTAGGCCTACCCACACAAGTGAGGTATCATTTTTATCGGGAGACTTGGGGGAACGCTGGGAGGAAGGAAATTTGTGGCTCCTCTCAGATTCCAGAACTTTCTGCCACAGAAATGTAAGGAACATGTGTTTTTTTTGCCAAATTTTGAGGTTTGCAAAGGATTCTGGGTAACAGAACCTGGTCCGAGCCCGGCAAGTCACCCCTCCTTGGATTCCCCTAGGTCTCTAGTTTTCAGTAATGCACATGTTTGGTAGGTTTCCCTAGGTGCCGGCTGAGCTAGAGGCCAAAATCTACAGGTAGACACTTCGCAAAAAAACACCTCTGTTTTCTTCCAAAAATTTGGATGTGTCCACGTTGCGCTTTAGGGCGTTTCTGTTGCGGGCGCTAGGCCTACCCACACAAGTGAGGTATCATTTTTATCGGAAGACTTGGGGGAACGCTGGGTGGAAGGAAATTTGTGGCTCCTCTCAGATTCCAGAACTTTCTGCCACAGAAATGTGAGGAACATGTGTTTTTGTAGCCAAATTTAGAGGTTTGCAAAGGATTCTGGGTAACAGAACCTGGTCCGAGTCCCGCAAGTCACCCCTCCTTGGATTCCCCTAGGTCTCTAGTTTTCAGAAATGCACAGGTTTGGTAGGTTTCCCTAGGTGCCGGCTGAGCTAGAGGCCAAAATCTACAGGTAGGCACTTTGCAAAAAACACCTCTGTTTTCCTCCAAAAATTTGGATGTGTCTACGTTGCGCTTTGGGGCGTTTCCTGTCGCGGGCGCTAGGCCTACCCACACAAGTGAGGTATCATTTTTATCGGGAGACTTGGGGGAACGCTGGGAGGAAGGAAATTTGTGGCTCCTCTCAGATTCCAGAACTTTCTGCCACAGAAATGTAAGGAACATGTGTTTTTTTAGCCAAATTTTGAGGTTTGCAAAGGATTCTGGGTAACAGAACCTGGTCCGAGCCCGGCAAGTCACCCCTCCTTGGATTCCCCTAGGTCTCTAGTGTTCAGAAATGCACATGTTTGGTAGGTTTCCCTAGGTGCCGGCTGAGCTAGAGGCCAAAATCTACAGGTAGGCACTTCGCAAAAAACACCTCAGTTTTGTTCCAAAAATTTGGATGTATCCACGTTGCGCTTTGGGGCGTTTCCTGTTGCGGGCACTAGGCCTACCCACACAAGTGAGGTATCATTTTTATCGGGAGACTTGGGGGAACGATGGGTGGAAGGAAATTTGTGGCTCCTCTCAGATTCCAGAACTTTCTGCCACAGAAATGTGAGGAACATGTGTTTTTTTAGCCAAATTTTGAGGTTTGCAAAGGATTCTGGGTAACAGAACCTGGTCCGAGGCCCTCAAGTCACCCATCCTTGGATTCCGCCTACGTCTCTAGTTTTCAGAAATGCACAGGTTTGATAGGTTTCCCT
This sequence comes from Pleurodeles waltl, assembly GCF_031143425.1. Lineage (NCBI taxonomy): Eukaryota > Metazoa > Chordata > Amphibia > Caudata > Salamandridae > Pleurodeles > Pleurodeles waltl. The sequence goes on from NC_090439.1 coordinate 441,896,828, forward strand.
AGGTGCCGGCTGAGCTAGAGGCCAAAATCTACAGGTAGACACTTCGCAAAAAAACACCTCTGTTTTCTTCCAAAAATTTGGATGTGTCCACGTTGCGCTTTGGGGCGTTTCCGGTTGCGGGCGCTAGGCCTACCCACACAAGTGAGGTATCATTTTTATCGGAAGACTTGGGGGAACGCTGGGTGGAAGGAAATTTGTGGCTCCTCTCAGATTCCAGAACTTTCTGCCACAGAAATGTGAGGAACATGTGTTTTTGTAGCCAAATTTAGAGGTTTGCAAAGGATTCTGGGTAACAGAACCTGGTCCGAGCCCCGCAAGTCACCCCTCCTTGGATTCCCCTAGGTCTCTAGTGTTCAGAAATGCACAGGTTTGGTAGGTTTCCCTAGGTGCCGGCTGAGCTAGAGGCCAAAATCTACAGGTAGGCACTTCACAAAAAACACCTCTGTTTTCCTCCAAAAATTTGGATGTGTCTACGTTGCGCTTTGGTGCGTTTCCTGTCGCGGGCGCTAGGCCTACCCACACAAGTGAGGTATCATTTTTATCGGGAGACTTGGGGGAACGCTGGGAGGAAGGAAATTTGTGGCTCCTCTCAGATTCCAGAACTTTCTGCCACAGAAATGTGAGGAACATGTGTTTTTTTAGCCAAATTTTGAGGTTTGCAAAGGATTCTGGGTAACAGAACCTGGTCCGAGGCCCTCAAGTCACCCATCCATGGATTCCGCCTACGTCTCTAGTTTTCAGAAATGCACAGGTTTGATAGGTTTCCCTAGGTGCCGGCTGAGCTAGAGGCCAAAATCTACAGGTAGACACTTCGCAAAAAAACACCTCTGTTTTCTTCCAAAAATTTGGATGTGTCCACGTTGCGCTTTGGGGCGTTTCCTGTTGCGGGCGCTAGGCCTACCCACACAAGTGAGGTATCATTTTTATCGGAAGACTTGGGGGAACGCTGGGTGGAAGGAAATTTGTGGCTCCTCTCAGATTCCAGAACTTTCTGCCACAGAAATGTGAGGAACATGTGTTTTTGTAGCCAAATTTAGGGGTTTGCAAAGGATTCTGGGTAACAGAACCTGGTCCGAGCCCCGCAAGTCACCCCTCCTTGGATTCCCCTATGTCTCTAGTTTTCAGAAATGCACAGGTTTGGTAGGTTTCCCTAGGTGCCGGCTGAGCTAGAGGCCAAAATCTACAGGTAGGCACTTCGCAAAAAACACCTCTGTTTTCCTCCAAAAATTTGGATGTGTCTACGTTGCGCTTTGGGGCGTTTCCTGTCGCGGGCGCTAGGCCTACCCACACAAGTGAGGTATCATTTTTATCGGGAGACTTGGGGGAACGCTGGGAGGAAGGAAATTTGTGGCTCCTCTCAGATTCCAGAACTTTCTGCCACAGAAATGTAAGGAACATGTGTTTTTTTTGCCAAATTTTGAGGTTTGCAAAGGATTCTGGGTAACAGAACCTGGTCCGAGCCCGGCAAGTCACCCCTCCTTGGATTCCCCTAGGTCTCTAGTTTTCAGTAATGCACATGTTTGGTAGGTTTCCCTAGGTGCCGGCTGAGCTAGAGGCCAAAATCTACAGGTAGGCACTTCGCAAAAAACACCTCAGTTTTCTTCCAAAAATTTGGATGTATCCACGTTGCGCTTTGGGGCATTTCCTGTTGCGGGCGCTAGGCCTACCCACACAAGTGAGGTATCATTTTTATCGGGAGACTTGGGGGAACGATGGGTGGAAGGAAATTTGTGGCTCCTCTCAGATTCCAGAACTTTCTGCCACAGAAATGTGAGGAACATGTGTTTTTTTAGCCAAATTTTGAGGTTTGCAAAGGATTCTGGGTAACAGAACCTGGTCCGAGGCCCTCAAGTCACCCCTCCTTGGATTCCGCCTACATCTCTAGTTTTCAGAAATGCACAGGTTTGGTAGGTTTCCCTAGGTGCCGGCTGAGCTAGAGGCCAAAATCTACAGGTAGACACTTCGCAAAAAAACACCTCTGTTTTCTTCCAAAAATTTGGATGTGTCCACGTTGCGCTTTGGGGCGTTTCCTGTTGCGGGCGCTAGGCCTACCCACACAAGTGAGGTATCATTTTTATCGGAAGACTTGGGGGAACGCTGGGTGGAAGGAAATTTGTGGCTCCTCTCAGATTCCAGAACTTTCTGCCACAGAAATGTGAGGAACATGTGTTTTTGTAGCCAAATTTAGAGGTTTGCAAAGGATTCTGGGTAACAGAACCTGGTCCGAGCCCCGCAAGTCACCCCTCCTTGGATTCCCCTAGGTCTCTAGTTTTCAGAAATGCACAGGTTTGGTAGGTTTCCCTAGGTGCCGGCTGAGCTAGAGGCCAAAATCTACAGGTAGGCACTTTGCAAAAAACACCTCTGTTTTCCTCCAAAAATTTGGATGTGTCTACGTTGCGGTTTGGGGCGTTTCCTGTCGCGGGCGCTAGGCCTACCCACACAAGTGAGGTATCATTTTTATCGGGAGACTTGGGGGAACGCTGGGAGGAAGGAAATTTGTGGCTCCTCTCAGATTCCAGAACTTTCTGCCACAGAAATGTAAGGAACATGTGTTTTTTTAGCCAAATTTTGAGGTTTGCAAAGGATTCTGGGTAACAGAACCTGGTCCGAGCCCGGCAAGTCACCCCTCCTTGGATTCCCCTAGGTCTCTAGTGTTCAGAAATGCACATGTTTGGTAGGTTTCCCTAGGTGCCGGCTGAGCTAGAGGCCAAAATCTACAGGTAGGCACTTCGCAAAAAACACCTCAGTTTTGTTCCAAAAATTTGGATGTATCCACGTTGCGCTTTGGGGCGTTTCCTGTTGCGGGCACTAGGCCTACCCACACAAGTGAGGTATCATTTTTATCGGGAGACTTGGGGGAACGATGGGTGGAAGGAAATTTGTGGCTCCTCTCAGATTCCAGAACTTTCTGCCACAGAAATGTGAGGAACATATGTTTTTTTAGCCAAATTTTGAGGTTTGCAAAGGATTCTGGGTAACAGAACCTGGTCCGAGGCCCTCAAGTCACCCATCCTTGGATTCCGCCTACGTCTCTAGTTTTCAGAAATGCACAGGTTTGATAGGTTTCCCTAGGTGCCGGCTGAGCAAGAGGCCAAAATCTACAGGTAGACACTTCGCAAAAAAACACCTCTGTTTTCTTCCAAAAATTTGGATGTGTCCACGTTGCGCTTTGGGGCGTTTCCGGTTGCGGGCGCTAGGCCTACCCACACAAGTGAGGTATCATTTTTATCGGAAGACTTGGGGGAACGCTGGGTGGAAGGAAATTTGTGGCTCCTCTCAGATTCCAGAACTTTCTGCCACAGAAATGTGAGGAACATGTGTTTTTGTAGCCAAATTTAGAGGTTTGCAAAGGATTCTGGGTAACAGAACCTGGTCCGAGCCCCGCAAGTCACCCCTCCTTGGATTCCCCTAGGTCTCTAGTGTTCAGAAATGCACAGGTTTGGTAGGTTTCCCTAGGTGCCGGCTGAGCTAGAGGCCAAAATCTACAGGTAGGCACTTCACAAAAAACACCTCTGTTTTCCTCCAAAAATTTGGATGTGTCTACGTTGCGCTTTGGTGCGTTTCCTGTCGCGGGCGCTAGGCCTACCCACACAAGTGAGGTATCATTTTTATCGGGAGACTTGGGGGAACGCTGGGAGGAAGGAAATTTGTGGCTCCTCTCAGATTCCAGAACTTTCTGCCACAGAAATGTGAGGAACATGTGTTTTTTTAGCCAAATTTTGAGGTTTGCAAAGGATTCTGGGTAACAGAACCTGGTCCGAGGCCCTCAAGTCACCCATCCTTGGATTCCGCCTACGTCTCTAGTTTTCAGAAATGCACAGGTTTGATAGGTTTCCCTAGGTGCCGGCTGAGCTAGAGGCCAAAATCTACAGGTAGACACTTCGCAAAAAAACACCTCTGTTTTCTTCCAAAAATTTGGATGTGTCCACGTTGCGCTTTGGGGCGTTTCCGGTTGCGGGCGCTAGGCCTACCCACACAAGTGAGGTATCATTTTTATCGGAAGACTTGGGGGAACGCTGGGTGGAAGGAAATTTGTGGCTCCTCTCAGATTCCAGAACTTTCTGCCACAGAAATGTGAGGAACATGTGTTTTTTTAGCCAAATTTTGAGGTTTGCAAAGGATTCTGGGTAACAGAACCTGGTCCGAGGCCCTCAAGTCACCCATCCTTGGATTCCGCCTACGTCTCTAGTTTTCAGAAATGCACAGGTTTGATAGGTTTCCCTAGGTGCCGGCTGAGCTAGAGGCCAAAATCTACAGGTAGACACTTCGCAAAAAAACACCTCTGTTTTCTTCCAAAAATTTGGATGTGTCCACGTTGCGCTTTGGGGCGTTTCCGGTTGCGGGCGCTAGGCCTACCCACACAAGTGAGGTATCATTTTTATCGGAAGACTTGGGGGAACGCTGGGTGGAAGGAAATTTGTGGCTCCTCTCAGATTCCAGAACTTTCTGCCACAGAAATGTGAGGAACATGTGTTTTTTTAGCCAAATTTTGAGGTTTGCAAAGGATTCTGGGTAACAGAACCTGGTCCGAGGCCCTCAAGTCACCCCTCCTTGGATTCCGCCTACATCTCTAGTTTTCAGAAATGCACAGGTTTGGTAGGTTTCCCTAGGTGCCGGCTGAGCTAGAGGCCAAAATCTACAGGTAGACACTTCGCAAAAAAACACCTCTGTTTTCTTCCAAAAATTTGGAGGTGTCCACGTTGCGCTTTGGGGCGTTTCCTGTTGCGGGCGCTAGGCCTACCCACACAAGTGAGGTATCATTTTTATCGGAAGACTTGGGGGAACGCTGGGTGGAAGGAAATTTGTGGCTCCTCTCAGATTCCAGAACTTTCTGCCACAGAAATGTGAGGAACATGTGTTTTTGTAGCCAAATGTAGAGGTTTGCAAAGGATTCTGGGTAACAGAACCTGGTCCGAGCCCCGCAAGTCACCCCTCCTTGGATTCCCCTAGGTCTCTAGTTTTCAGAAATGCACAGGTTTGGTAGGTTTCCCTAGGTGCCGGCTGAGCTAGAGGCCAAAATCTACAGGTAGGCACTTTGCAAAAAACACCTCTGTTTTCCTCCAAAAATTTGGATGTGTCTACGTTGCGCTTTGGGGCGTTTCCTGTCGCGGGCGCTAGGCCTACCCACACAAGTGAGGTATCATTTTTATCGGGAGACTTGGGGGAACGCTGGGAGGAAGGAAATTTGTGGCTCCTCTCAGATTCCAGAACTTTCTGCCACAGAAATGTAAGGAACATGTGTTTTTTTAGCCAAATTTTGAGGTTTGCAAAGGATTCTGGGTAACAGAACCTGGTCCGAGCCCGGCAAGTCACCCCTCCTTGGATTCCCCTAGGTCTCTAGTGTTCAGAAATGCACATGTTTGGTAGGTTTCCCTAGGTGCCGGCTGAGCTAGAGGCCAAAATCTACAGGTAGGCACTTCGCAAAAAACACCTCAGTTTTGTTCAAAAAATTTGGATGTATCCACGTTGCGCTTTGGGGCGTTTCCTGTTGCGGGCGCTAGGCCTACCCACACAAGTGAGGTATCATTTTTATCGGGAGACTTGGGGGAACGATGGGTGGAAGGAAATTTGTGGCTCCTCTCAGATTCCAGAACTTTCTGCCACAGAAATGTGAGGAACATGTGTTTTTTTAGCCAAATTTTGAGGTTTGCAAAGGATTCTGGGTAACAGAACCTGGTCCGAGGCCCTCAAGTCACCCCTCCTTGGAGTCCGCCTACATCTCTAGTTTTCAGAAATGCACAGGTTTGGTAGGTTTCCCTAGGTGCCGGCTGAGCTAGAGGCCAAAATCTACAGGTAGACACTTCGCAAAAAAACACCTGTTTTCTTCCAAAAATTTGGATGTGTCCACGTTGCGCTTTGGGGCGTTTCCTGTTGCGGGCGCTAAGCCTACCCACACAAGTGAGGTATCATTTTTATCGCTAGACTTGGGGGAACGCTGGGTGGAAGGAAATTTGTGGCTCCTCTCAGATTCCAGAACTTTCTGCCACAGAAATGTGAGGAACATGTGTTTTTGTAGCCAAATTTAGGGGTTTGCAAAGGATTCTGGGTAACAGAACCTGGTCCGAGCCCCGCAAGTCACCCCTCCTTGGATTCCCCTAGGTCTCTAGTTTTCAGAAATGCACAGGTTTGGTAGGTTTCCCTAGGTGCCGGCTGAGCTAGAGGCCAAAATCTACAGGTAGGCACTTCGCAAAAAACACCTCTGTTTTCCTCCAAAAATTTGGATGTGTCTACGTTGCGCTTTGGGGCGTTTCCTGTCGCGGGCGCTAGGCCTACCCACACAAGTGAGGTATCATTTTTATCGGGAGACTTGGGGGAACGCTGGGAGGAAGGAAATTTGTGGCTCCTCTCAGATTCCAGAACTTTCTGCCACAGAAATGTAAGGAACATGTGTTTTTTTTGCCAAATTTTGAGGTTTGCAAAGGATTCTGGGTAACAGAACCTGGTCCGAGCCCGGCAAGTCACCCCTCCTTGGATTCCCCTAGGTCTCTAGTTTTCAGTAATGCACATGTTTGGTAGGTTTCCCTAGGTGCCGGCTGAGCTAGAGGCCAAAATCTACAGGTAGGCACTTCGCAAAAAACACCTCAGTTTTCTTCCAAAAATTTGGATGTATCCACGTTGCGCTTTGGGGCATTTCCTGTTGCGGGCGCTAGGCCTACCCACACAAGTGAGGTATCATTTTTATCGGGAGACTTGGGGGAACGATGGGTGGAAGGAAATTTGTGGCTCCTCTCAGATTCCAGAACTTTCTGCCACAGAAATGTGAGGAACATGTGTTTTTTTAGCCAAATTTTGAGGTTTGCAAAGGATTCTGGGTAACAGAACCTGGTCCGAGGCCCTCAAGTCACCCCTCCTTGGATTCCGCCTACATCTCTAGTTTTCAGAAATGCACAGGTTTGGTAGGTTTCCCTAGGTGCCGGCTGAGCTAGAGGCCAAAATCTACAGGTAGACACTTCGCAAAAAAACACCTCTGTTTTCTTCCAAAAATTTGGATGTGTCCACGTTGCGCTTTAGGGCGTTTCTGTTGCGGGCGCTAGGCCTACCCACACAAGTGAGGTATCATTTTTATCGGAAGACTTGGGGGAACGCTGGGTGGAAGGAAATTTGTGGCTCCTCTCAGATTCCAGAACTTTCTGCCACAGAAATGTGAGGAACATGTGTTTTTGTAGCCAAATTTAGAGGTTTGCAAAGGATTCTGGGTAACAGAACCTGGTCCGAGCCCCGCAAGTCACCCCTCCTTGGATTCCCCTAGGTCTCTAGTTTTCAGAAATGCACAGGTTTGGTAGGTTTCCCTAGGTGCCGGCTGAGCTAGAGGCCAAAATCTACAGGTAGGCACTTTGCAAAAAACACCTCTGTTTTCCTCCAAAAATTTGGATGTGTCTACGTTGCGCTTTGGGGCGTTTCCTGTCGCGGGCGCTAGGCCTACCCACACAAGTGAGGTATCATTTTTATCGGGAGACGTGGGGGAACGCTGGGAGGAAGGAAATTTGTGGCTCCTCTCAGATTCCAGAACTTTCTGCCACAGAAATGTAAGGAACATGTGTTTTTTTAGCCAAATTTTGAGGTTTGCAAAGGATTCTGGGTAACAGAACCTGGTCCGAGCCCGGCAAGTCACCCCTCCTTGGATTCCCCTAGGTCTCTAGTGTTCAGAAATGCACATGTTTGGTAGGTTTCCCTAGGTGCCGGCTGAGCTAGAGGCCAAAATCTACAGGTAGGCACTTCGCAAAAAACACCTCAGTTTTGTTCCAAAAATTTGGATGTATCCACGTTGCGCTTTGGGGCGTTTCCTGTTGCGGGCACTAGGCCTACCCACACAAGTGAGGTATCATTTTTATCGGGAGACTTGGGGGAACGATGGGTGGAAGGAAATTTGTGGCTCCTCTCAGATTCCAGAACTTTCTGCCACAGAAATGTGAGGAACATGTGTTTTTTTAGCCAAATTTTGAGGTTTGCAAAGGATTCTGGGTAACAGAACCTGGTCCGAGGCCCTCAAGTCACCCATCCTTGGATTCCGCCTACGTCTCTAGTTTTCAGAAATGCACAGGTTTGATAGGTTTCCCTAGGTGCCGGCTGAGCTAGAGGCCAAAATCTACAGGTAGACACTTCGCAAAAAAACACCTCTGTTTTCTTCCAAAAATTTGGATGTGTCCACGTTGCGCTTTGGGGCGTTTCCGGTTGCGGGCGCTAGGCCTACCCACACAAGTGAGGTATCATTTTTATCGGAAGACTTGGGGGAACGCTGGGTGGAAGGAAATTTGTGGCTCCTCTCAGATTCCAGAACTTTCTGCCACAGAAATGTGAGGAACATGTGTTTTTGTAGCCAAATTTAGAGGTTTGCAAAGGATTCTGGGTAACAGAACCTGGTCCGAGCCCCGCAAGTCACCCCTCCTTGGATTCCCCTAGGTCTCTAGTGTTCAGAAATGCACAGGTTTGGTAGGTTTCCCTAGGTGCCGGCTGAGCTAGAGGCCAAAATCTACAGGTAGGCACTTCACAAAAAACACCTCTGTTTTCCTCCAAAAATTTGGATGTGTCTACGTTGCGCTTTGGTGCGTTTCCTGTCGCGGGCGCTAGGCCTACCCACACAAGTGAGGTATCATTTTTATCGGGAGACTTGGGGGAACGCTGGGAGGAAGGAAATTTGTGGCTCCTCTCAGATTCCAGAACTTTCTGCCACAGAAATGTGAGGAACATGTGTTTTTTTAGCCAAATTTTGAGGTTTGCAAAGGATTCTGGGTAACAGAACCTGGTCCGAGGCCCTCAAGTCACCCATCCTTGGATTCCGCCTACGTCTCTAGTTTTCAGAAATGCACAGGTTTGATAGGTTTCCCTAGGTGCCGGCTGAGCTAGAGGCCAAAATCTACAGGTAGACACTTCGCAAAAAAACACCTCTGTTTTCTTCCAAAAATTTGGATGTGTCCACGTTGCGCTTTGGGGCGTTTCCGGTTGCGGGCGCTAGGCCTACCCACACAAGTAAGGTATCATTTTTATCGGAAGACTTGGGGGAACGCTGGGTGGAAGGAAATTTGTGGCTCCTCTCAGATTCCAGAACTTTCTGCCACAGAAAATTGAGGAACATGTGTTTTTTTAGCCAAATTTAGAGGTTTGCAAAGGATTCTGGGTAACAGAACCTGGTCCGAGGCCCTCAAGTCACCCCTCCTTGGATTCCGCCTACATCTCTAGTTTTCAGAAATGCACAGGTTTGGTAGGTTTCCCTAGGTGCCGGCTGAGCTAGAGGCCAAAATCTACAGGTAGACACTTCGCAAAAAAACACCTCTGTTTTCTTCCAAAAATTTGGATGTGTCCACGTTGCGCTTTGGGGCGTTTCCTGTTGCGGGCGCTAGGCCTACCCACACAAGTGAGGTATCATTTTTATCGGAAGACTTGGGGGAACGCTGGGTGGAAGGAAATTTGTGGCTCCTCTCAGATTCCAGAACTTTCTGCCACAGAAATGTGAGGAACATGTGTTTTTGTAGCCAAATTTAGGGGTTTGCAAAGGATTCTGGGTAACAGAACCTGGTCCGAGCCCCGCAAGTCACCCCTCCTTGGATTCCCCTAGGTCTCTAGTTTTCAGAAATGCACAGGTTTGGTAGGTTTCCCTAGGTGCCGGCTGAGCTAGAGGCCAAAATCTACAGGTAGGCACTTCGCAAAAAACACCTCTGTTTTCCTCCAAAAATTTGGATGTGTCTACGTTGCGCTTTGGGGCGTTTCCTGTCGCGGGCGCTAGGCCTACCCACACAAGTGAGGTATCATTTTTATCGGGAGACTTGGGGGAACGCTGGGAGGAAGGAAATTTGTGGCTCCTCTCAGATTCCAGAACTTTCTGCCACAGAAATGTGAGGAACATGTGTTTTTTTAGCCAAATTTTGAGGTTTGCAAAGGATTCTGGGTAACAGAACCTGGTCCGAGGCCCTCAAGTCACCCCTCCTTGGATTCCGCCTACATCTCTAGTTTTCAGAAATGCACAGGTTTGGTAGGTTTCCCTAGGTGCCGGCTGAGCTAGAGGCCAAAATCTACAGGTAGACACTTCGCAAAAAAACACCTCTGTTTTCTTCCAAAAATTTGGATGTGTCCACGTTGCGCTTTGGGGCGTTTCCTGTTGCGGGCGCTAGGCCTACCCACACAAGTGAGGTATCATTTTTATCGGAAGACTTGGGGGAACGCTGGGTGGAAGGAAATTTGTGGCTCCTCTCAGATTCCAGAACTTTCTGCCACAGAAATGTGAGGAACATGTGTTTTTGTAGCCAAATTTAGAGGTTTGCAAAGGATTCTGGGTAACAGAACCTGGTCCGAGCCCCGCAAGTCACCCCTCCTTGGATTCCCCTAGGTCTCTAGTTTTCAGAAATGCACAGGTTTGGTAGGTTTCCCTAGGTGCCGGCTGAGCTAGAGGCCAAAATCTACAGGTAGGCACTTTGCAAAAAACACCTCTGTTTTCCTCCAAAAATTTGGATGTGTCTACGTTGCGCTTTGGGGCGTTTCCTGTCGCGGGCGCTAGGCCTACCCACACAAGTGAGGTATCATTTTTATCGGGAGACTTGGGGGAACGCTGGGAGGAAGGAAATTTGTGGCTCCTCTCAGATTCCAGAACTTTCTGCCACAGAAATGTAAGGAACATGTGTTTTTTTAGCCAAATTTTGAGGTTTGCAAAGGATTCTGGGTAACAGAACCTGGTCCGAGCCCGGCAAGTCACCCCTCCTTGGATTCCCCTAGGTCTCTAGTGTTCAGAAATGCACATGTTTGGTAGGTTTCCCTAGGTGCCGGCTGAGCTAGAGGCCAAAATCTACAGGTAGGCACTTCGCAAAAAACACCTCAGTTTTGTTCCAAAAATTTGGATGTATCCACGTTGCGCTTTGGGGCGTTTCCTGTTGCGGGCACTAGGCCTACCCACACAAGTGAGGTATCATTTTTATCGGGAGACTTGGGGGAACGATGGGTGGAAGGAAATTTGTGGCTCCTCTCAGATTCCAGAACTTTCTGCCACAGAAATGTGAGGAACATGTGTTTTTTTAGCCAAATTTTGAGGTTTGCAAAGGATTCTGGGTAACAGAACCTGGTCCGAGGCCCTCAAGTCACCCATCCTTGGATTCCGCCTACGTCTCTAGTTTTCAGAAATGCACAGGTTTGATAGGTTTCCCTAGGTGCCGGCTGAGCTAGAGGCCAAAATCTACAGGTAGACACTTCGCAAAAAACCACCTCTGTTTTCTTCCAAAAATTTGGATGTGTCCACGTTGCGCTTTGGGGCGTTTCCGGTTGCGGGCGCTAGGCCTACCCACACAAGTGAGGTATCATTTTTATCGGAAGACTTGGGGGAACGCTGGGTGGAAGGAAATTTGTGGCTCCTCTCAGATTCCAGAACTTTCTGCCACAGAAATGTGAGGAACATGTGTTTTTGTAGCCAAATTTAGAGGTTTGCAAAGGATTCTGGGTAACAGAACCTGGTCCGAGCCCCGCAAGTCACCCCTCCTTGGATTCCCCTAGGTCTCTAGTGTTCAGAAATGCACAGGTTTGGTAGGTTTCCCTAGGTGCCGGCTGAGCTAGAGGCCAAAATCTACAGGTAGGCACTTCACAAAAAACACCTCTGTTTTCCTCCAAAAATTTGGATGTGTCTACGTTGCGCTTTGGTGCGTTTCCTGTCGCGGGCGCTAGGCCTACCCACACAAGTGAGGTATCATTTTTATCGGGAGACTTGGGGGAACGCTGGGAGGAAGGAAATTTGTGGCTCCTCTCAGATTCCAGAACTTTCTGCCACAGAAATGTGAGGAACATGTGTTTTTTTAGCCAAATTTTGAGGTTTGCAAAGGATTCTGGGTAACAGAACCTGGTCCGAGGCCCTCAAGTCACCCATCCTTGGATTCCGCCTACGTCTCTAGTTTTCAGAAATGCACAGGTTTGATAGGTTTCCCTAGGTGCCGGCTGAGCTAGAGGCCAAAATCTACAGGTAGACACTTCGCAAAAAAACACCTCTGTTTTCTTCCAAAAATTTGGATGTGTCCACGTTGCGCTTTGGGGCGTTTCCGGTTGCGGGCGCTAGGCCTACCCACACAAGTGAGGTATCATTTTTATCGGAAGACTTGGGGGAACGCTGGGTGGAAGGAAATTTGTGGCTCCTCTCAGATTCCAGAACTTTCTGCCACAGAAATGTGAGGAACATGTGTTTTTTTAGCCAAATTTTGAGGTTTGCAAAGGATTCTGGGTAACAGAACCTGGTCCGAGGCCCTCAAGTCACCCATCCTTGGATTCCGCCTACGTCTCTAGTTTTCAGAAATGCACAGGTTTGATAGGTTTCCCTAGGTGCCGGCTGAGCTAGAGGCCAAAATCTACAGGTAGACACTTCGCAAAAAAACACCTCTGTTTTCTTCCAAAAATTTGGATGTGTCCACGTTGCGCTTTGGGGCGTTTCCGGTTGCGGGCGCTAGGCCTACCCACACAAGTGAGGTATCATTTTTATCGGAAGACTTGGGGGAACGCTGGGTGGAAGGAAATTTGTGGCTCCTCTCAGATTCCAGAACTTTCTGCCACAGAAATGTGAGGAACATGTGTTTTTTTAGCCAAATTTTGAGGTTTGCAAAGGATTCTGGGTAACAGAACCTGGTCCGAGGCCCTCAAGTCACCTCCCTTGGATTCCGCCTACATCTCTAGTTTTCAGAAATGCACAGGTTTGGTAGGTTTCCCTAGGTGCCGGCTGAGCTAGAGGCCAAAATCTACAGGTAGACACTTCGCAAAAAAACACCTCTGTTTTCTTCCAAAAATTTGGATGTGTCCACGTTGCGCTTTGGGGCGTTTCCTGTTGCGGGCACTAGGCCTACCCACACAAGTGAGGTATCATTTTTATCGGGAGACTTGGGGGAACGATGGGTGGAAGGAAATTTGTGGCTCCTCTCAGATTCCAGAACTTTCTGCCACAGAAATGTGAGGAACATGTGTTTTTTTAGCCAAATTTTGAGGTTTGCAAAGGATTCTGGGTAACAGAACCTGGTCCGAGGCCCTCAAGTCACCCATCCTTGGATTCCGCCTACGTCTCTAGTTTTCAGAAATGCACAGGTTTGATAGGTTTCCCTAGGTGCCGGCTGAGCTAGAGGCCAAAATCTACAGGTAGACACTTCGCAAAAAAACACCTCTGTTTTCTTCCAAAAATTTGGATGTGTCCACGTTGCGCTTTGGGGCGTTTCCGGTTGCGGGCGCTAGGCCTACCCACACAAGTGAGGTATCATTTTTATCGGAAGACTTGGGGGAACGCTGGGTGGAAGGAAATTTGTGGCTCCTCTCAGATTCCAGAACTTTCTGCCACAGAAATGTGAGGAACATGTGTTTTTGTAGCCAAATTTAGAGGTTTGCAAAGGATTCTGGGTAACAGAACCTGGTCCGAGCCCCGCAAGTCACCCCTCCTTGGATTCCCCTAGGTCTCTAGTGTTCAGAAATGCACAGGTTTGGTAGGTTTCCCTAGGTGCCGGCTGAGCTAGAGGCCAAAATCTACAGGTAGGCACTTCACAAAAAACACCTCTGTTTTCCTCCAAAAATTTGGATGTGTCTACGTTGCGCTTTGGTGCGTTTCCTGTCGCGGGCGCTAGGCCTACCCACACAAGTGAGGTATCATTTTTATCGGGAGACTTGGGGGAACGCTGGGAGGAAGGAAATTTGTGGCTCCTCTCAGATTCCAGAACTTTCTGCCACAGAAATGTGAGGAACATGTGTTTTTTTAGCCAAATTTTGAGGTTTGCAAAGGATTCTGGGTAACAGAACCTGGTCCGAGGCCCTCAAGTCACCCATCCTTGGATTCCGCCTACGTCTCTAGTTTTCAGAAATGCACAGGTTTGATAGGTTTCCCTAGGTGCCGGCTGAGCTAGAGGCCAAAATCTACAGGTAGACACTTCGCAAAAAAACACCTCTGTTTTCTTCCAAAAATTTGGATGTGTCCACTTTGCGCTTTGGGGCGTTTCCGGTTGCGGGCGCTAGGCCTACCCACACAAGTGAGGTATCATTTTTATCGGAAGACTTGGGGGAACGCTGGGTGGAAGGAAATTTGTGGCTCCTCTCAGATTCCAGAACTTTCTGCCACAGAAAATTGAGGAACATGTGTTTTTTTAGCCAAATTTAGAGGTTTGCAAAGGATTCTGGGTAACAGAACATGGTCCGAGCCCCGCAAGTCACCCCTCCTTGGATTCCCCTAGGTCTCTAGTTTTCAGAAATGCACAGGTTTGGTAGGTTTCCCTAGGTGCCGGCTGAGCTAGAGGCCAAAATCTACAGGTAGGCACTTCGCAAAAAACACCTCTGTTTTCCTCCAAAAATTTGGATGTGTCTATGTTGTGCTTTGGGGCGTTTCCTGTCGCGGGCGCTAGGCCTACCCACACAAGTGAGGTATCATTTTTATCGGGAGACTTGGGGGAACGCTGGGAGGAAGGAAATTTGTGGCTCCTCTCAGATTCCAGAACTTTCTGCCACAGAAATGTAAGGAACATGTGTTTTTTTAGCCAAATTTTGAGGTTTGCAAAGGATTCTGGGTAACAGAACCTGGTCCGAGCCCGGCAAGTCACCCCTCCTTGGATTCCCCTAGGTCTCTAGTTTTCAGAAATGCACATGTTTGGTAGGTTTCCCTAGGTGCCGGCTGAGCTAGAGGCCAAAATCTACAGGTAGGCACTTCGCAAAAAACACCTCAGTTTTCTTCCAAAAATTTGGATGTATCCACGTTGCGCTTTGGGGCGTTTCCTGTTGCGGGCGCTAGGCCTACCCACACAAGTGAGGTATCATTTTTATCGGGAGACTTGGGGGAACGATGGGTGGAAGGAAATTTGTGGCTCCTCTCAGATTCCAGAACTTTCTGCCACAGAAATGTGAGGAACATGTGTTTTTTTAGCCAAATTTTGAGGTTTGCAAAGGATTCTGGGTAACAGAACCTGGTCCGAGGCCCTCAAGTCACCCATCCTTGGATTCCGCCTACGTCTCTAGTTTTCAGAAATGCACAGGTTTGATAGGTTTCCCTAGGTGCCCGCTGAGCTAGAGGCCAAAATCTACAGGTAGACACTTCGCAAAAAAACACCTCTGTTTTCTTCCAAAAATTTGGATGTGTCCACGTTGCGCTTTGGGGCGTTTCCGGTTGCGGGCGCTAGGCCTACCCACACAAGTGAGGTATCATTTTTATCGGAAGACTTGGGGGAACGCTGGGTGGAAGGAAATTTGTGGCTCCTCTCAGATTCCAGAACTTTCTGCCACAGAAATGTGAGGAACATGTGTTTTTGTAGCCAAATTTAGAGGTTTGCAAAGGATTCTGGGTAACAGAACCTGGTCCGAGCCCCGCAAGTCACCCCTCCTTGGATTCCCCTAGGTCTCTAGTGTTCAGAAATGCACAGGTTTGGTAGGTTTCCCTAGGTGCCGGCTGAGCTAGAGGCCAAAATCTACAGGTAGGCACTTCACAAAAAACACCTCTGTTTTCCTCCAAAAATTGGATGTGTCTACGTTGCGCTTTGGTGCGTTTCCTGTCGCGGGCGCTAGGCCTACCCACACAAGTGAGGTATCATTTTTATCGGGAGACTTGGGGGAACGCTGGGAGGAAGGAAATTTGTGGCTCCTCTCAGATTCCAGAACTTTCTGCCACAGAAATGTGAGGAACATGTGTTTTTTTAGCCAAATTTTGAGGTTTGCAAAGGATTCTGGGTAACAGAACCTGGTCCGAGGCCCTCAAGTCACCCATCCTTGGATTCCGCCTACGTCTCTAGTTTTCAGAAATGCACAGGTTTGATAGGTTTCCCTAGGTGCCGGCTGAGCTAGAGGCCAAAATCTACAGGTAGACACTTTGCAAAAAAACACCTCTGTTTTCTTCCAAAAATTTGGATGTGTCCACGTTGCGCTTTGGGGCGTTTCCGGTTGCCAGCGCTAGGCCTACCCACACAAGTGAGGTATCATTTTTATCGGAAGACTTGGGGGAACGCTGGGTGGAAGGAAATTTGTGGCTCCTCTCAGATTCCAGAACTTTCTGCCACAGAAATGTGAGGAACATGTGTTTTTTTAGCCAAATTTAGAGGTTTGCAAAGGATTCTGGGTAACAGAACCTGGTCCGAGGCCCTCAAGTCACCCCTCCTTGGATTCCGCCTACATCTCTAGTTTTCAGAAATGCACAGGTTTGGTAGGTTTTCCTAGGTGCCGGCTGAGCTAGAGGCCAAAATCTACAGGTAGACACTTCGCAAAAAAACACCTCTGTTTTCTTCCAAAAATTTGGATGTGTCCACGTTGCGCTTTGGGGCGTTTCCGGTTGCGGGCGCTAGGCCTACCCACACAAGTGAGGTATCATTTTTATCGGAAGACTTGGGGGAACGCTGGGTGGAAGGAAATTTGTGGCTCCTCTCAGATTCCAGAACTTTCTGCCACAGAAATGTGAGGAACATGTGTTTTTGTAGCCAAATTTAGAGGTTTGCAAAGGATTCTGGGTAACAGAACCTGGTCCGAGCCCCGCAAGTCACCCCTCCTTGGATTCCCCTAGGTCTCTAGTGTTCAGAAATGCACAGGTTTGGTAGGTTTCCCTAGGTGCCGGCTGAGCTAGAGGCCAAAATCTATAGGTAGGCACTTCACAAAAAACACCTCTGTTTTCCTCCAAAAATTTGGATGTGTCTACGTTGCGCTTTGGTGCGTTTCCTGTCGCGGGCGCTAGGCCTACCCACACAAGTGAGGTATCATTTTTATCGGGAGACTTGGGGGAACGCTGGGAGGAAGGAAATTTGTGGCTCCTCTCAGATTCCAGAACTTTCTGCCACAGAAATGTGAGGAACATGTGTTTTTTTAGCCAAATTTTGAGGTTTGCAAAGGATTCTGGGTAACAGAACCTGGTCCGAGGCCCTCAAGTCACCCATCCTTGGATTCCGCCTACGTCTCTAGTTTTCAGAAATGCACAGGTTTGATAGGTTTCCCTAGGTGCCGGCTGAGCTAGAGGCCAAAATCTACAGGTAGACACTTCGCAAAAAAACACCTCTGTTTTCTTCCAAAAATTTGGATGTGTCCACTTTGCGCTTTGGGGCGTTTCCGGTTGCGGGCGCTAGGCCTACCCACACAAGTGAGGTATCATTTTTATCGGAAGACTTGGGGGAACGCTGGGTGGAAGGAAATTTGTGGCTCCTCTCAGATTCCAGAACTTTCTGCCACAGAAAATTGAGGAACATGTGTTTTTTTAGCCAAATTTAGAGGTTTGCAAAGGATTCTGGGTAACAGAACATGGTCCGAGGCCCTCAAGTCACCCCTCCTTGGATTCCGCCTACATCTCTAGTTTTCAGAAATGCACAGGTTTGGTAGGTTTCCCTAGGTGCCGGCTGAGCTAGAGGCCAAAATCTACAGGTAGACACTTCGCAAAAAAACACCTCTGTTTTCTTCCAAAAATTTGGATGTGTCCACGTTGCGCTTTGGGGCGTTTCCTGTTGCGGGCGCTAGGCCTACCCACACAAGTGAGGTATCATTTTTATCGGAAGACTTGGGGGAACGCTGGGTGGAAGGAAATTTGTGGCTCCTCTCAGATTCCAGAACTTTCTGCCACAGAAATGTGAGGAACATGTGTTTTTGTAGCCAAATTTAGAGGTTTGCAAAGGATTCTGGGTAACAGAACCTGGTCCGAGCCCCGCAAGTCACCCCTCCTTGGATTCCCCTAGGTCTCTAGTTTTCAGAAATGCACAGGTTTGGTAGGTTTCCCTAGGTGCCGGCTGAGCTAGAGGCCAAAATCTACAGGTAGGCACTTCGCAAAAAACACCTCTGTTTTCCTCCAAAAATTTGGATGTGTCTATGTTGTGCTTTGGGGCGTTTCCTGTCGCGGGCGCTAGGCCTACCCACACAAGTGAGGTATCATTTTTATCGGGAGACTTGGGGGAACGCTGGGAGGAAGGAAATTTGTGGCTCCTCTCAGATTCCAGAACTTTCTGCCACAGAAATGTAAGGAACATGTGTTTTTTTAGCCAAATTTTGAGGTTTGCAAAGGATTCTGGGTAACAGAACCTGGTCCGAGCCCGGCAAGTCACCCCTCCTTGGATTCCCCTAGGTCTCTAGTTTTCAGAAATGCACATGTTTGGTAGGTTTCCCTAGGTGCCGGCTGAGCTAGAGGCCAAAATCTACAGGTAGGCACTTCGCAAAAAACACCTCAGTTTTCTTCCAAAAATTTGGATGTATCCACGTTGCGCTTTGGGGCGTTTCCTGTTGCGGGCGCTAGGCCTACCCACACAAGTGAGGTATCATTTTTATCGGGAGACTTGGGGGAACGATGGGTGGAAGGAAATTTGTGGCTCCTCTCAGATTCCAGAACTTTCTGCCACAGAAATGTGAGGAACATGTGTTTTTTTAGCCAAATTTTGAGGTTTGCAAAGGATTCTGGGTAACAGAACCTGGTCCGAGGCCCTCAAGTCACCCATCCTTGGATTCCGCCTACGTCTCTAGTTTTCAGAAATGCACAGGTTTGATAGGTTTCCCTAGGTGCCGGCTGAGCTAGAGGCCAAAATCTACAGGTAGACACTTCGCAAAAAAACACCTCTGTTTTCTTCCAAAAATTTGGATGTGTCCACGTTGCGCTTTGGGGCGTTTCCGGTTGCGGGCGCTAGGCCTACCCACACAAGTGAGGTATCATTTTTATCGGAAGACTTGGGGGAACGCTGGGTGGAAGGAAATTTGTGGCTCCTCTCAGATTCCAGAATTTTCTGCCACAGAAATGTGAGGAACATATGTTTTTGTAGCCAAATTTAGAGGTTTGCAAAGGATTCTGGGTAACAGAACCTGGTCCGAGACCCGCAAGTCACCCCATCTTGGATTCCCCTAGGTCTCTAGTTTTCAGAAATGCACATGTTTGGTAGGTTTCCCTAGGTGCCGGCTGAGCTAGAGGCCAAAATCTACAGGTAGGCACTTCGCAAAAAACACCTCAGTTTTCTTCCAAAAATTTGGATGTATCCACGTTGCGCTTTGGGGCGTTTCCTGTTGCGGGCGCTAGGCCTACCCACACAAGTGAGGTATCATTTTTATCGGGAGACTTGGGGGAACGATGGGTGGAAGGAAATTTGTGGCTCCTCTCAGATTCCAGAACTTTCTGCCACAGAAATGTGAGGAACATGTGTTTTTTTAGCCAAATTTTGAGGTTTGCAAAGGATTCTGGGTAACAGAACCTGGTCCGAGGCCCTCAAGTCACCCATCCTTGGATTCCGCCTACGTCTCTAGTTTTCAGAAATGCACAGGTTTGATAGGTTTCCCTAGGTGCCCGCTGAGCTAGAGGCCAAAATCTACAGGTAGACACTTCGCAAAAAAACACCTCTGTTTTCTTCCAAAAATTTGGATGTGTCCACGTTGCGCTTTGGGGCGTTTCCGGTTGCGGGCGCTAGGCCTACCCACACAAGTGAGGTATCATTTTTATCGGAAGACTTGGGGGAACGCTGGGTGGAAGGAAATTTGTGGCTCCTCTCAGATTCCAGAACTTTCTGCCACAGAAATGTGAGGAACATGTGTTTTTGTAGCCAAATTTAGAGGTTTGCAAAGGATTCTGGGTAACAGAACCTGGTCCGAGCCCCGCAAGTCACCCCTCCTTGGATTCCCCTAGGTCTCTAGTGTTCAGAAATGCACAGGTTTGGTAGATTTCCCTAGGTGCCGGCTGAGCTAGAGGCCAAAATCTACAGGTAGGCACTTCACAAAAAACACCTCTGTTTTCCTCCAAAAATTTGGATGTGTCTACGTTGCGCTTTGGTGCGTTTCCTGTCGCGGGCGCTAGGCCTACCCACACAAGTGAGGTATCATTTTTATCGGGAGACTTGGGGGAACGCTGGGAGGAAGGAAATTTGTGGCTCCTCTCAGATTCCAGAACTTTCTGCCACAGAAATGTGAGGAACATGTGTTTTTTTAGCCAAATTTTGAGGTTTGCAAAGGATTCTGGGTAACAGAACCTGGTCCGAGGCCCTCAAGTCACCCATCCTTGGATTCCGCCTACGTCTCTAGTTTTCAGAAATGCACAGGTTTGATAGGTTTCCCTAGGTGCCGGCTGAGCTAGAGGCCAAAATCTACAGGTAGACACTTTGCAAAAAAACACCTCTGTTTTCTTCCAAAAATTTGGATGTGTCCACGTTGCGCTTTGGGGCGTTTCCGGTTGCCAGCGCTAGGCCTACCCACACAAGTGAGGTATCATTTTTATCGGAAGACTTGGGGGAACGCTGGGTGGAAGGAAATTTGTGGCTCCTCTCAGATTCCAGAACTTTCTGCCACAGAAATGTGAGGAACATGTGTTTTTTTAGCCAAATTTAGAGGTTTGCAAAGGATTCTGGGTAACAGAACCTGGTCCGAGGCCCTCAAGTCACCCCTCCTTGGATTCCGCCTACATCTCTAGTTTTCAGAAATGCACAGGTTTGGTAGGTTTTCCTAGGTGCCGGCTGAGCTAGAGGCCAAAATCTACAGGTAGACACTTCGCAAAAAAACACCTCTGTTTTCTTCCAAAAATTTGGATGTGTCCACGTTGCGCTTTGGGGCGTTTCCTGTTGCGGGCGCTAGGCCTACCCACACAAGTGAGGTATCATTTTTATCGGAAGACTTGGGGGAACGCTGGGTGGAAGGAAATTTGTGGCTCCTCTCAGATTCCAGAACTTTCTGCCACAGAAATGTGAGGAACATGTGTTTTTGTAGCCAAATTTAGAGGTTTGCAAAGGATTCTGGGTAACAGAACCTGATCCGAGCCCCGCAAGTCACCCCTCCTTGGATTCCCCTAGGTCTCTAGTTTTCAGAAATGCACAGGTTTGGTAGGTTTCCCTAGGTGCCGGCTGAGCTAGAGGCCAAAATCTACAGGTAGGCACTTCGCAAAAAACACCTCTGTTTTCCTCCAAAAATTTGGATGTGTCTACGTTGCACTTTGGGGCGTTTCCTGTCGCGGGCGCTAGGCCTACCCACACAAGTGAGGTATCATTTTTATCGGGAGACTTGGGGGAACGCTGGGAGGAAGGAAATTTGTTGGTCCTTTCAGATTCCAGAACTTTCTGCCACAGAAATGTAAGGAACATGTGTTTTTTTAGCCAAATTTTGAGGTTTGCAAAGGATTCTGGGTAACAGAACCTGGTCCGAGCCCGGCAAGTCACCCCTCCTTGGATTCCCCTAGGTCTCTAGTTTTCAGAAATGCACATGTTTGGTAGGTTTCCCTAGGTGCTGGCTGAGCTAGAGGCCAAAATCTACAGGTAGGCACTTCGCAAAAAACACCTCAGTTTTCTTCCAAACATTTGGATGTATCCACGTTGCGCTTTGGGGCGTTTCCTGTTGCGGGCGCTAGGCCTACCCACACAAGTGAGGTATCATTTTTATCGGGAGACTTGGGGGAACGATGGGTGGAAGGAAATTTGTGGCTCCTCTCAGATTCCACAACTTTCTGCCACAGAAATGTGAGGAACATGTGTTTTTTTAGCCAAATTTTGAGGTTTGCAAAGGATTCTGGGTAACAGAACCTGGTCCGAGGCCCTCAAGTCACCCATCCTTGGATTCCGCCTACGTCTCTAGTTTTCAGAAATGCACAGGTTTGATAGGTTTCCCTAGGTGCCGGCTGAGCTAGAGGCCAAAATCTACAGGTAGACACTTCGCAAAAAAACACCTCTGTTTTCTTCCAAAAATTTGGATGTGTCCACGTTGCGCTTTGGGGCGTTTCCGGTTGCGGGCGCTAGGCCTACCCACACAAGTGAGGTATCATTTTTATCGGAAGACTTGGGGGAACGCTGGGTGGAAGGAAATTTGTGGCTCCTCTCAGATTCCAGAACTTTCTGCCACAGAAATGTGAGGAACATGTGTTTTTGTAGCCAAATTTAGAGGTTTGCAAAGGATTCTGGGTAACAGAACCTGGTCCGAGCCCCGCAAGTCACCCCTCCTTGGATTCCCCTAGGTCTCTAGTTTTCAGAAATGCACAGGTTTGGTAGGTTTCCCTAGGTGCCGGCTGAGCTAGAGGCCAAAATCTACAGGTAGGCACTTCGCAAAAAACACCTCTGTTTTCCTCCAAAAATTTGGATGTGTCTATGTTGTGCTTTGGGGCGTTTCCTGTCGCGGGCGCTAGGCCTACCCACACAAGTGAGGTATCATTTTTATCGGGAGACTTGGGGGAACGCTGGGAGGAAGGAAATTTGTGGCTCCTCTCAGATTCCAGAACTTTCTGCCACAGAAATGTAAGGAACATGTGTTTTTTTAGCCAAATTTTGAGGTTTGCAAAGGATTCTGGGTAACAGAACCTGGTCCGAGCCCGGCAAGTCACCCCTCCTTGGATTCCCCTAGGTCTCTAGTTTTCAGAAATGCACATGTTTGGTAGGTTTCCCTAGGTGCCGGCTGAGCTAGAGGCCAAAATCTACAGGTAGGCACTTCGCAAAAAACACCTCAGTTTTCTTCCAAAAATTTGGATGTATCCACGTTGCGCTTTGGGGCGTTTCCTGTTGCGGGCGCTAGGCCTACCCACACAAGTGAGGTATCATTTTTATCGGGAGACTTGGGGGAACGATGGGTGGAAGGAAATTTGTGGCTCCTCTCAGATTCCAGAACTTTCTGCCACAGAAATGTGAGGAACATGTGTTTTTTTAGCCAAATTTTGAGGTTTGCAAAGGATTCTGGGTAACAGAACCTGGTCCGAGGCCCTCAAGTCACCCATCCTTGGATTCCGCCTACGTCTCTAGTTTTCAGAAATGCACAGGTTTGATAGGTTTCCCTAGGTGCCGGCTGAGCTAGAGGCCAAAATCTACAGGTAGACACTTCGCAAAAAAACACCTCTGTTTTCTTCCAAAAATTTGGATGTGTCCACGTTGCGCTTTGGGGCGTTTCCGGTTGCGGGCGCTAGGCCTACCCACACAAGTGAGGTATCATTTTTATCGGAAGACTTGGGGGAACGCTGGGTGGAAGGAAATTTGTGGCTCCTCTCAGATTCCAGAACTTTCTGCCACAGAAATGTGAGGAACATGTGTTTTTTTAGCCAAATTTTGAGGTTTGCAAAGGATTCTGGGTAACAGAACCTGGTCCGAGGCCCTCAAGTCACCCATCCTTGGATTCCGCCTACGTCTCTAGTTTTCAGAAATGCACAGGTTTGATAGGTTTCCCTAGGTGCCGGCTGAGCTAGAGGCCAAAATCTACAGGTAGACACTTCGCAAAAAAACACCTCTGTTTTCTTCCAAAAATTTGGATGTGTCCACGTTGCGCTTTGGGGCGTTTCCGGTTGCGGGCGCTAGGCCTACCCACACAAGTGAGGTATCATTTTTATCGGAAGACTTGGGGGAACGCTGGGTGGAAGGAAATTTGTGGCTCCTCTCAGATTCCAGAACTTTCTGCCACAGAAATGTGAGGAACATGTGTTTTTTTAGCCAAATTTTGAGGTTTGCAAAGGATTCTGGGTAACAGAACCTGGTCCGAGGCCCTCAAGTCACCCCTCCTTGGATTCCGCCTACATCTCTAGTTTTCAGAAATGCACAGGTTTGGTAGGTTTCCCTAGGTGCCGGCTGAGCTAGAGGCCAAAATCTACAGGTAGACACTTCGCAAAAAAACACCTCTGTTTTCTTCCAAAAATTTGGATGTGTCCACGTTGCGCTTTGGGGCGTTTCCTGTTGCGGGCACTAGGCCTACCCACACAAGTGAGGTATCATTTTTATCGGGAGACTTGGGGGAACGATGGGTGGAAGGAAATTTGTGGCTCCTCTCAGATTCCAGAACTTTCTGCCACAGAAATGTGAGGAACATGTGTTTTTTTAGCCAAATTTTGAGGTTTGCAAAGGATTCTGGGTAACAGAACCTGGTCCGAGGCCCTCAAGTCACCCATCCTTGGATTCCGCCTACGTCTCTAGTTTTCAGAAATGCACAGGTTTGATAGGTTTCCCTAGGTGCCGGCTGAGCTAGAGGCCAAAATCTACAGGTAGACACTTCGCAAAAAAACACCTCTGTTTTCTTCCAAAAATTTGGATGTGTCCACGTTGCGCTTTGGGGCGTTTCCGGTTGCGGGCGCTAGGCCTACCCACACAAGTGAGGTATCATTTTTATCGGAAGACTTGGGGGAACGCTGGGTGGAAGGAAATTTGTGGCTCCTCTCAGATTCCAGAACTTTCTGCCACAGAAATGTGAGGAACATGTGTTTTTGTAGCCAAATTTAGAGGTTTGCAAAGGATTCTGGGTAACAGAACCTGGTCCGAGCCCCGCAAGTCACCCCTCCTTGGATTCCCCTAGGTCTCTAGTGTTCAGAAATGCACAGGTTTGGTAGGTTTCCCTAGGTGCCGGCTGAGCTAGAGGCCAAAATCTACAGGTAGGCACTTCACAAAAAACACCTCTGTTTTCCTCCAAAAATTTGGATGTGTCTACGTTGCGCTTTGGTGCGTTTCCTGTCGCGGGCGCTAGGCCTACCCACACAAGTGAGGTATCATTTTTATCGGGAGACTTGGGGGAACGCTGGGAGGAAGGAAATTTGTGGCTCCTCTCAGATTCCAGAACTTTCTGCCACAGAAATGTGAGGAACATGTGTTTTTTTAGCCAAATTTTGAGGTTTGCAAAGGATTCTGGGTAACAGAACCTGGTCCGAGGCCCTCAAGTCACCCATCCTTGGATTCCGCCTACGTCTCTAGTTTTCAGAAATGCACAGGTTTGATAGGTTTCCCTAGGTGCCGGCTGAGCTAGAGGCCAAAATCTACAGGTAGACACTTCGCAAAAAAACACCTCTGTTTTCTTCCAAAAATTTGGATGTGTCCACTTTGCGCTTTGGGGCGTTTCCGGTTGCGGGCGCTAGGCCTACCCACACAAGTGAGGTATCATTTTTATCGGAAGACTTGGGGGAACGCTGGGTGGAAGGAAATTTGTGGCTCCTCTCAGATTCCAGAACTTTCTGCCACAGAAAATTGAGGAACATGTGTTTTTTTAGCCAAATTTAGAGGTTTGCAAAGGATTCTGGGTAACAGAACATGGTCCGAGGCCCTCAAGTCACCCCTCCTTGGATTCCGCCTACATCTCTAGTTTTCAGAAATGCACAGGTTTGGTAGGTTTCCCTAGGTGCCGGCTGAGCTAGAGGCCAAAATCTACAGGTAGACACTTCGCAAAAAAACACCTCTGTTTTCTTCCAAAAATTTGGATGTGTCCACGTTGCGCTTTGGGGCGTTTCCTGTTGCGGGCGCTAGGCCTACCCACACAAGTGAGGTATCATTTTTATCGGAAGACTTGGGGGAACGCTGGGTGGAAGGAAATTTGTGGCTCCTCTCAGATTCCAGAACTTTCTGCCACAGAAATGTGAGGAACATGTGTTTTTGTAGCCAAATTTAGAGGTTTGCAAAGGATTCTGGGTAACAGAACCTGGTCCGAGCCCCGCAAGTCACCCCTCCTTGGATTCCCCTAGGTCTCTAGTTTTCAGAAATGCACAGGTTTGGTAGGTTTCCCTAGGTGCCGGCTGAGCTAGAGGCCAAAATCTACAGGTAGGCACTTCGCAAAAAACACCTCTGTTTTCCTCCAAAAATTTGGATGTGTCTATGTTGTGCTTTGGGGCGTTTCCTGTCGCGGGCGCTAGGCCTACCCACACAAGTGAGGTATCATTTTTATCGGGAGACTTGGGGGAACGCTGGGAGGAAGGAAATTTGTGGCTCCTCTCAGATTCCAGAACTTTCTGCCACAGAAATGTAAGGAACATGTGTTTTTTTAGCCAAATTTTGAGGTTTGCAAAGGATTCTGGGTAACAGAACCTGGTCCGAGCCCGGCAAGTCACCCCTCCTTGGATTCCCCTAGGTCTCTAGTTTTCAGAAATGCACATGTTTGGTAGGTTTCCCTAGGTGCCGGCTGAGCTAGAGGCCAAAATCTACAGGTAGGCACTTCGCAAAAAACACCTCAGTTTTCTTCCAAAAATTTGGATGTATCCACGTTGCGCTTTGGGGCGTTTCCTGTTGCGGGCGCTAGGCCTACCCACACAAGTGAGGTATCATTTTTATCGGGAGACTTGGGGGAACGATGGGTGGAAGGAAATTTGTGGCTCCTCTCAGATTCCAGAACTTTCTGCCACAGAAATGTGAGGAACATGTGTTTTTTTAGCCAAATTTTGAGGTTTGCAAAGGATTCTGGGTAACAGAACCTGGTCCGAGGCCCTCAAGTCACCCATCCTTGGATTCCGCCTACGTCTCTAGTTTTCAGAAATGCACAGGTTTGATAGGTTTCCCTAGGTGCCGGCTGAGCTAGAGGCCAAAATCTACAGGTAGACACTTCGCAAAAAAACACCTCTGTTTTCTTCCAAAAATTTGGATGTGTCCACGTTGCGCTTTGGGGCGTTTCCGGTTGCGGGCTCTAGGCCTACCCACACAAGTGAGGTATCATTTTTATCGGAAGACTTGGGGGAACGCTGGGTGGAAGGAAATTTGTGGCTCCTCTCAGATTCCAGAATTTTCTGCCACAGAAATGTGAGGAACATATGTTTTTGTAGCCAAATTTAGAGGTTTGCAAAGGATTCTGGGTAACAGAACCTGGTCCGAGACCCGCAAGTCACCCCATCTTGGATTCCCCTAGGTCTCTAGTTTTCAGAAATGCACATGTTTGGTAGGTTTCCCTAGGTGCCGGCTGAGCTAGAGGCCAAAATCTACAGGTAGGCACTTCGCAAAAAACACCTCAGTTTTCTTCCAAAAATTTGGATGTATCCACGTTGCGCTTTGGGGCGTTTCCTGTTGCGGGCGCTAGGCCTACCCACACAAGTGAGGTATCATTTTTATCGGGAGACTTGAGGGAACGATGGGTGGAAGGAAATTTGTGGCTCCTCTCAGATTCCAGAACTTTCTGCCACAGAAATGTGAGGAACATGTGTTTTTTTAGCCAAATTTTGAGGTTTGCAAAGGATTCTGGGTAACAGAACCTGGTCCGAGGCCCTCAAGTCACCCATCCTTGGATTCCGCCTACGTCTCTAGTTTTCAGAAATGCACAGGTTTGATAGGTTTCCCTAGGTGCCCGCTGAGCTAGAGGCCAAAATCTACAGGTAGACACTTCGCAAAAAAACACCTCTGTTTTCTTCCAAAAATTTGGATGTGTCCACGTTGCGCTTTGGGGCGTTTCCGGTTGCGGGCGCTAGGCCTACCCACACAAGTGAGGTATCATTTTTATCGGAAGACTTGGGGGAACGCTGGGTGGAAGGAAATTTGTGGCTCCTCTCAGATTCCAGAACTTTCTGCCACAGAAATGTGAGGAACATGTGTTTTTGTAGCCAAATTTAGAGGTTTGCAAAGGATTCTGGGTAACAGAACCTGGTCCGAGCCCCGCAAGTCACCCCTCCTTGGATTCCCCTAGGTCTCTAGTGTTCAGAAATGCACAGGTTTGGTAGGTTTCCCTAGGTGCCGGCTGAGCTAGAGGCCAAAATCTACAGGTAGGCACTTCACAAAAAACACCTCTGTTTTCCTCCAAAAATTTGGATGTGTCTACGTTGCGCTTTGGTGCGTTTCCTGTCGCGGGCGCTAGGCCTACCCACACAAGTGAGGTATCATTTTTATCGGGAGACTTGGGGGAACGCTGGGAGGAAGGAAATTTGTGGCTCCTCTCAGATTCCAGAACTTTCTGCCACAGAAATGTGAGGAACATGTGTTTTTTTAGCCAAATTTTGAGGTTTGCAAAGGATTCTGGGTAACAGAACCTGGTCCGAGGCCCTCAAGTCACCCATCCTTGGATTCCGCCTACGTCTCTAGTTTTCAGAAATGCACAGGTTTGATAGGTTTCCCTAGGTGCCGGCTGAGCTAGAGGCCAAAATCTACAGGTAGACACTTTGCAAAAAAACACCTCTGTTTTCTTCCAAAAATTTGGATGTGTCCACGTTGCGCTTTGGGGCGTTTCCGGTTGCCAGCGCTAGGCCTACCCACACAAGTGAGGTATCATTTTTATCGGAAGACTTGGGGGAACGCTGGGTGGAAGGAAATTCGTGGCTCCTCTCAGATTCCAGAACTTTCTGCCACAGAAATGTGAGGAACATGTGTTTTTTTAGCCAAATTTAGAGGTTTGCAAAGGATTCTGGGTAACAGAACCTGGTCCGAGGCCCTCAAGTCACCCCTCCTTGGATTCCGCCTACATCTCTAGTTTTCAGAAATGCACAGGTTTGGTAGGTTTTCCTAGGTGCCGGCTGAGCTAGAGGCCAAAATCTACAGGTAGACACTTCGCAAAAAAACACCTCTGTTTTCTTCCAAAAATTTGGATGTGTCCACGTTGCGCTTTGGGGCGTTTCCTGTTGCGGGCGCTAGGCCTACCCACACAAGTGAGGTATCATTTTTATCGGAAGACTTGGGGGAACGCTGGGTGGAAGGAAATTTGTGGGTCCTCTCAGATTCCAGAACTTTCTGCCACAGAAATGTGAGGAACATGTGTTTTTGTAGCCAAATTTAGAGGTTTGCAAAGGATTCTGGGTAACAGAACCTGGTCCGAGCCCCGCAAGTCACCCCTCCTTGGATTCCCCTAGGTCTCTAGTTTTCAGAAATGCACAGGTTTGGTAGGTTTCCCTAGGTGCCGGCTGAGCTAGAGGCCAAAATCTACAGGTAGGCACTTCGCAAAAAACACCTCTGTTTTCCTCCAAAAATTTGGATGTGTCTACGTTGCACTTTGGGGCGTTTCCTGTCGCGGGCGCTAGGCCTACCCACACAAGTGAGGTATCATTTTTATCGGGAGACTTGGGGGAACGCTGGGAGGAAGGAAATTTGTTGGTCCTTTCAGATTCCAGAACTTTCTGCCACAGAAATGTAAGGAACATGTGTTTTTTTAGCCAAATTTTGAGGTTTGCAAAGGATTCTGGGTAACAGAACCTGGTCCGAGCCCGGCAAGTCACCCCTCCTTGGATTCCCCTAGGTCTCTAGTTTTCAGAAATGCACATGTTTGGTAGGTTTCCCTAGGTGCTGGCTGAGCTAGAGGCCAAAATCTACAGGTAGGCACTTCGCAAAAAACACCTCAGTTTTCTTCCAAACATTTGGATGTATCCACGTTGCGCTTTGGGGCGTTTCCTGTTGCGGGCGCTAGGCCTACCCACACAAGTGAGGTATCATTTTTATCGGGAGACTTGGGGGAACGATGGGTGGAAGGAAATTTGTGGCTCCTCTCAGATTCCAGAACTTTCTGCCACAGAAATGTGAGGAACATGTGTTTTTTTAGCCAAATTTTGAGGTTTGCAAAGGATTCTGGGTAACAGAACCTGGTCCGAGGCCCTCAAGTCACCCATCCTTGGATTCCGCCTACGTCTCTAGTTTTCAGAAATGCACAGGTTTGATAGGTTTCCCTAGGTGCCGGCTGAGCTAGAGGCCAAAATCTACAGGTAGACACTTCGCAAAAAAACACCTCTGTTTTCTTCCAAAAATTTGGATGTGTCCACGTTGCGCTTTGGGGCGTTTCCGGTTGCGGGCGCTAGGCCTACCCACACAAGTGAGGTATCATTTTTATCGGAAGACTTGGGGGAACGCTGGGTGGAAGGAAATTTGTGGCTCCTCTCAGATTCCAGAACTTTCTGCCACAGAAATGTGAGGAACATGTGTTTTTGTAGCCAAATTTAGAGGTTTGCAAAGGATTCTGGGTAACAGAACCTGGTCCGAGCCCCGCAAGTCACCCCTCCTTGGATTCCCCTAGGTCTCTAGTGTTCAGAAATGTACAGGTTTGGTAGGTTTCCCTAGGTGCCGGCTGAGCTAGAGGCCAAAATCTACAGGTAGGCACTTCACAAAAAACACCTCTGTTTTCCTCCAAAAATTTGGATGTGTCTACGTTGCGCTTTGGTGCGTTTCCTGTCGCGGGCGCTAGGCCTACCCACACAAGTGAGGTATCATTTTTATCGGGAGACTTGGGGGAACGCTGGGAGGAAGGAAATTTGTGGCTCCTCTCAGATTCCAGAACTTTCTGCCACAGAAATGTGAGGAACATGTGTTTTTTTAGCCAAATTTTGAGGTTTGCAAAGGATTCTGGGTAACAGAACCTGGTCCGAGCCCGGCAAGTCACCCCTCCTTGGATTCCCCTAGGTCTCTAGTTTTCAGAAATCCACAGGTTTGGTAGGTTTCCCTAGGTGCCGGCTGAGCTAGAGGCCAAAATCTACAGGTAGGCACTTCGCAAAAAACACATTCTGTTTTCTTCCTAAAATTGTGATGTGTCCACGTTGCGCTTTGGGGCGTTTCCTGTCGCGGGCGCTAGGCCTACCCACACAAGTGAGGTATCATTTTTATCGGGAGACTTGTGGGAACGCTGGGTGGAAGGAAATTTGTGGCTCCTCTCAGATTCCAGAACTTTCTGCCACAGAAATATGAGGAACATGTGTTTTTTTAGCCAAATTTTGAAGTTTGCAAAGGATTCTGGGTAACAAAACCTGGTCCGAGCCCCGCAAGTCACCCCTCCTTGGATTCCCCTAGGTCTCTAGTTTTCAGAAATGCACAGGTTTGGTAGGTTTCCCTAGGTGCCAGCTGAGCTAGAGGCCAAAATCTACAGGTAGGCCCTTCGCAAAAAACACCTGTTTTCTTCCAAAAATTTGGATGTGTCCACGTTGCGCTTTGGGGCGTTTCCTGTCTCCGGCGCTAGGCCTACCCACACAAGCGAGGTATCATTTTTATCGGGAGGCTTGGGGGAACGCTGGGTGGAAGGAAATTTGTGGCTCCTCTCAGATTCCAGAACTTTCTGCCACAGAAATTTGAGAAACATGTGTTTTTTTAGCCAAATTTTGAGGTTTGCAAAGGATTCTGGGTTACAGAACCTTGTCCGAGCCCCACAAGTCACCCCTCCTTGGATTCCCCTAGGTCTCTAGTTTTCAGAAATGCACAGGTTTGATAGGTTTCCCTAGGTGCCGGCTGAGCTAGAGGCCAAAATCTACAGGTAGACACTTCGCAAAAAAACACCTCTGTTTTCTTCCAAAAATTTGGATGTGTCCACGTTGCGCTTTGGGGCGTTTCCGGTTGCGGGCGCTAGGCCTACCCTCACAAGTGAGGTATCATTTTTATCGGAAGACTTGGGGGAACGCTGGGTGGAAGGAAATTTGTGGCTCCTCTCAGATTCCAGAACTTTCTGCCACAGAAATGTGAGGAACATGTGTTTTTGTAGCCAAATTTAGAGGTTTGCAAAGGATTCTGGGTAACAGAACCTGGTCCGAGCCCCGCAAGTCACCCCTCCTTGGATTCCCCTAGGTCTCTAGTGTTCAGAAATGTACAGGTTTGGTAGGTTTCCCTAGGTGCCGGCTGAGCTAGAGGCCAAAATCTACAGGTAGGCACTTCACAAAAAACACCTCTGTTTTCCTCCAAAAATTTGGATGTGTCTACGTTGCGCTTTGGTGCGTTTCCTGTCGCGGGCGCTAGGCCTACCCACACAAGTGAGGTATCATTTTTATCGGGAGACTTGGGGGAACGCTGGGAGGAAGGAAATTTGTGGCTCCTCTCAGATTCCAGAACTTTCTGCCACAGAAATGTGAGGAACATGTGTTTTTTTAGCCAAATTTTGAGGTTTGCAAAGGATTCTGGGTAACAGAACCTGGTCCGAGCCCGGCAAGTCACCCCTCCTTGGATTCCCCTAGGTCTCTAGTTTTCAGAAATCCACAGGTTTGGTAGGTTTCCCTAGGTGCCGGCTGAGCTAGAGGCCAAAATCTACAGGTAGGCACTTCGCAAAAAACACATTCTGTTTTCTTCCAAAAATTGTGATGTGTCCACGTTGCGCTTTGGGGCGTTTCCTGTCGCGGGCGCTAGGCCTACCCACACAAGTGAGGTATCATTTTTA
The DNA here is from genome assembly GCF_031143425.1 of Pleurodeles waltl. NCBI lineage: Eukaryota > Metazoa > Chordata > Amphibia > Caudata > Salamandridae > Pleurodeles > Pleurodeles waltl. The sequence goes on from NC_090439.1 coordinate 441,928,466, forward strand.
TCGAGAGACTTGTGGGAACGCTGGGTGGAAGGAAATTTGTGGCTCCTCTCAGATTCCAGAACTTTCTGCCACAGAAATATGAGGAACATGTGTTTTTTTAGCCAAATTTTGAAGTTTGCAAAGGATTCTGGGTAACAAAACCTGGTCCGAGCCCCGCAAGTCACCCCTCCTTGGATTCCCCTAGGTCTCTAGTTTTCAGAAATGCACAGGTTTGGTAGGTTTCCCTAGGTGCCAGCTGAGCTAGAGGCCAAAATCTACAGGTAGGCCCTTCGCAAAAAACACCTGTTTTCTTCCAAAAATTTGGATGTGTCCACGTTGCGCTTTGGGGCGTTTCCTGTCGCCGGCGCTAGGCCTACCCACACAAGCGAGGTATCATTTTTATCGGGAGGCTTGGGGGAACGCTGGGTGGAAGGAAATTTGTGGCTCCTCTCAGATTCCAGAACTTTCTGCCACAGAAATTTGAGAAACATGTGTTTTTTTAGCCAAATTTTGAGGTTTGCAAAGGATTCTGGGTTACAGAACCTTGTCCGAGCCCCACAAGTCACCCCTCCTTGGATTCCCCTAGGTCTCTAGTTTTCAGAAATGCACATGTTTGGTAGGTTTCCCTAGGTGCCAGCTGAGCTAGAGGCCAAAATCTACAGGTAGGCCCTTCGCAAAAAACACCTCTGTTTTCTTCCAAAAATTTGGATGTGTCCACGTTGCGTTTTGGGGCGTTTCCTGTCGCAGGCGCTAGGCCTACTCACACAAGTGAGGTTTCATTTTTATCGGGAGACTTGGGGGAACGCTGGGTGGCAGGAAATTTGTGGCTCCTCTCAGATTCCAGAACTTTCTGCCACAGAAATGTGAGGAACATGTGTTTTTTAGCCACATTTTGAGGTTTGCAAAGGATTCTGGGTAACAGAACCTGGTCCGAGCCCCGCAAGTCACCCCATCTTGGATTCCCCTAGGTCTCTAGTTTTCAGAAATGCACAGGTTTGGTAGGTTTCCCTAGGTGCCGGCTGAGCTAGAGGCCAAAATCTACAGGTAGGCACTTCGCAAAAAACACATTCTGTTTTCTTCCAAAAATTTGGATGTGTCCACGTTGCGCTTTGGGGCGTTTCCTGTCGCAGGCGCTAGGCCTACCCACACAAGTGAGGTATCATTTTTATCGGGAGACTTGGGGGAACGCTGAGTGGCAGGAAATTTGTGGCTCCTCTCAGATTCCAGAACTTTCTGCCACAGAAATGTGAGGAACATGTGTGTTTTTAGCCAAATTTTGAGTTTTGCAAAGGATTCTGGATAACAGAACCTGGTCCGAGCCACGCAAGTCACCCCATCTTGGATTCCCCTAGGTCTCTAGCTTTCAGAAATGCACAGGTTTGGTAGGTTTCCCTAGGTGCCGGCTGAGCTATAGGACAAAATCTACAGGTAGGCACTTCGCAAAAAACACCTCTGTTTTCTTTCAAAAATTTAGATGTGTCCACGTTGCGCTTTGGGGCTTTTCCTGTTGCGGGCGCTAGGCCTACCCACACAAGTGAGGTATCATTTTTATTGGGAGACTTGGGGGAACGCTGGGTGGCAGGAAATTTGTGGCTCCTCTCAGATTCCAGAACTTTCTGCCACAGAAATGTGAGGAACATGTGTTTTTTTAGCCACATTTTGAGGTTTGCAAAGGATTCTGGGTAACAGAACCTGGTCCGAGCCCCGCAAGTCACCCCATCTTGGATTCCCCTTGGTCTCTAGTTTTCAGAAATGCACAGGTTTGGTAGGTTTCCCTAGGTGCCGGCTGAGCTAGAGGCCAAAATCTACAGGTAGGCACTTCGCAAAAAACACCTCTGTTTTCTTCCAAAAATTTGGATGTGTCCACGTTGCGCTTTGGGGCGTTTCCTGTCGCGGGCGCTAGGCCTACCCACTCAAGTGAGGTATCATTTTTATCGGGAGACTTGGGGGAACGCTGGGTGGAAGGAAATTTGTGGCTCCTCTCAGATTCCAGAACTTTCTGCCACAGAAATGTGAGGAACATGTGTTTTTTTAGCCACATTTTGAGGTTTGCAAAGGATTCTGGGTAACAGAACCTGGTCCGAGCCCCGCAAGTCACCCCTCCTTGGATTCCCCTAGGTCTCTAGTTTTCAGAAATGCACAGGTTTGGTAGGTTTCCCTTGGTGCCGGCTGAGCTAGAGGCCAAAATCTACAGGTAGGCACTTCGCAAAAAACACCTCTGTTTTCTTTCAAAAATTTGGATGTGTCCAGGTTGCGCTTTGGGGCGTTTCCTGTCGCGGGCGCTAGGCCTACCCACACAAGTGAGGTATCATTTTTATCGGGAGACTTGGGGGAACGCTGGGTGGAAGGAAATTTGTGGCTCCTCTCAGATTCCAGAACTTTCTGCCACTGAAATTTGAGGAACATGTGTTTTTTTAGCCAAATTTTGAGGTTTGCAAAGGATTCTGGGTAACAGAACCTGGTCCGAGCCCCGCAAGTCACCCCTCGTTGGATTTCCCTAGGTCTCTAGTTTTCAGAAATGCACAGGTTTGGTAGGTTTCCCTAGGTGCCGGCTGAGCTAGAGGCCAAAATCTACATGTAGGCACTTCGCAAAAAACACCTCTGTTTTCTTCCAAAAATTTGGATGTGTCCACGTTGCGCTTTGGTGCGTTTCCTGTCACCGGCGCTAGGCCTACCCACACAAGCGAGGTATCATTTTTATCGGGAGACTTGGGGGAACGCTGGGTGGAAGGAAATTTGTGGCTCCTCTCAGATTCCAGAACTTTCTGCCACAGAAATGTGAGGAACATGTGTTTTTTTAGCCAAATTTTGAGGTTTGCAAAGGATTCTGGGTAACAGAACCTGGTCCGAACCCCGCAAGTCACCCTATCTTGGATTCCCCTAGGTCTCTAGTTTTCAGAAATGCACAGGTTTGGTAGGTTTCCCTAGGTGCCGGCTGAGCTAGAGGCCAAAATCTACAGGTAGGCACTTCGCAAAAAACACCTCTGTTTTCTTCCAAAAATTTGGATGTGTCCACGTTGCGCTTTGGGGCGTTTCCTGTCGCGGGCGCTAGGCCTAACCACACAAGTGAGGTATCATTTTTATCGGGAGACTTGGGGGAACGCTGGGTGGAAGGAAATTTGTGGCTCCTCTCAGATTCCAGAACTTTCTGCCACAGAAATGTGAGGAACATGTGTTTTTTTAGCCACATTTTGAGGTTTGCAAAGGATTCTGGGTAACAGAACCTGGTCCGAGCCCCGCAAGTCACCCCTCGTTGGATTCCCCTAGGTCTCTAGTTTTCAGAAATGCACAGGTTTGGTAGGTTTCCCTAGGTGCCGGCTGAGCTAGAGGCCAAAATCTACAGGTAGGCACTTCGCAAAAAACACCTCTGTTTTCTTCCAAAAATTTGGATGTGTCCACGTTGCGCTTTGGGGCGTTTCCTGTCGCGGGCGCTAGGCCTACCCACACAAGTGAGGTATCATTTTTATCGGGAGACTTGGGGGAACGCTGGGTGGAAGGAAATTTGTGGCTCCTCTCAGATTCCAGAACTTTCTGCCACAGAAATTTGAGGAACATGTGTTTTTTTAGCCACATTTTGAGGTTTGCAAAGGATTCTGGGTAACAGAACCTGGTCCGAGCCCCGCAAGTCACCCCTCCTTGGATTCCCCTAGGTCTCTAGTTTTCAGAAATGCACAGGTTTGGTAGGTTTCCCTAGGTGCCGGCTGAGCTAGAGGCCAAAATCTACAGGTAGGCACTTCGCAAAAAACACATTCTGTTTTCTTCCAAAAATTTGGATGTGTCCACGTTGCGCTTTGGGGCGTTTCCTGTCGCGGGCGCTAGGCCTACCCACACAAGTGAGGTATCATTTTTATCGGGAGACTTGGGGGAACGCTGGGTGGCAGGAAATTTGTGGCTCCTCTCAGATTCCAGAACTTTCTGCCACAGAAATGTGAGGAACATGTGTTTTTTTAGCCAAATTTTGAGGTTTGCAAAGGATTCTGGGTAACAGAACCTAGTCCGAGCCCCGCAAGTCACCCCATCTTGGATTCCCCTAGGTCTCTAGTTTTCAGAAATGCACAGGTTTGGTAGGTTTCCCTTGGTGCCGGCTGAGCTAGAGGCCAAAATCTACAGGTAGGCACTTCGCAAAAAACACCTCTGTTTTCTTTCAAAAATTTGGATGTGTCCAGGTTGCGCTTTGGGGCGTTTCCTGTCACGGGCGCTAGGCCTACCCACACAAGTGAGGTATCATTTTTATCGGGAGACTTGTGGGAACGCTGGGTGAAAGGAAATTTGTGGCTCCTCTCAGATTCCAGAACTTTCTGCCACAGAAATGTGAGGAACATGTGTTTTTTAGCCACATTTTGAGGTTTGCAAAGGATTCTGGGTAACAGAACCTGGTCCGAGCCCCGCAAGTCACCCCTCCTTGGATTCCCCTAGGTCTTTAGTTTTCAGAAATGCACAGGTTTGGTAGGTTTCCCTAGGTGCCGGCTGAGCTAGAGGCCAAAATCTACAGGTAGGCACTTCGCAAAAAACACCTCTGTTGTCTTCCAAAAGTTTGGATGTGTCCACGTTGCGTTTTGGGGCGTTTCCTGTCGCGTGCGCTAGGCCTACCCACACAAGTGAGGTATCATTTTTATCGGGAGACTTGGGGGAACGCTGGGTGGAAGGAAATTTGTGGCTCCTCTCTGATTCCAGAACTTTCTGCCATAGAAATTTGAGGAACATGTGTTTTTTCAGCCAAATTTTGAGGTTTGCAAAGGATTCTGGGTAACAGAACCTGGTCCGAGCCCCGCAAGTCACCCCTCGTTGGATTCCCCTAGGTCTCTAGTTTTCAGAAATGCACAGGTTTGGTAGGTTTCCCTAGGTGCCGGCTGAGCTAGAGGCCAAAATCTACATGTAGGCCCTTCGCAAAAAACACCTCTGTTTTCTTCCAAAAATTTGGATGTGTCCACGTTGCGCTTTGTGGCGTTTCCTGTCACCGGCGCTAGGCCTACCCACACAAGCGAGGTATCATTTTTATCGGGAGACTTGGGGGAACGCTGGGTGGAAGGAAATTTGTGGCTCCTCTCAGATTCCAGAACTTTCTGCCACAGAAATGTGAGGAACATGTGTTTTTTTAGCCAAATTTTGAGGTTTGCAAAGGATTCTGGGTAACAAAACCTGGTCCGAGCCCCGCAAGTCACCCCATCTTGGATTCCCCTAGGTCTCTAGTTTTCAGAAATGCACAGGTTTGGTAGGTTTCCCAAGGTGCCGGCTGAGCTAGAGGCCAAAATCTACAGGTAGGCACTTCGCAAAAAATACCTCTGTTTTCTTCCAAAAATTTGGATGTGTCCACGTTGCGCTTTGGGGCGTTTCCTGTCGCGGGCGCTAGGCCTACCCACACAAGTGAGGTATCAGCTTTATCGGGAGACTTGGGGGAACGCTGGGTGGAAGGAAATTTGTGGCTCCTCTCAGATTCCAGAACTTTCTGTCACAGAAATTTGAGGAACATGTGTTTTTTTTGCCACATTTTGAGGTTTGCAAAGGATTCTGGGTAACAGAACCTGGTCCGAGCCCCTCAAGTCACCCCTCCTTGGATTCCCCTAGGTCTCTAGTTTTCAGAAATGCACAGGTTTGGTAGGTTTCCCTAGGTGCCGGGTGAGCTAGAGGCCAAAATCTACAGGTAGGCACTTCGCAAAAAACACCTCTGTTTTCTTCCAAAAATGTGGATGTGTCCACGTTGCGCTTTGGGGCGTTTCCTGTCGCCGTCGCTAGGCCTACCCACACAAGCGAGGTATCATTTTTATCGGGAGACTTGGGGGAACGCTGGGTGGAAGGAAATTTGTGGCTCCTCTCAGATTCCAGAACTTTCTGCCACAGAAATGTGAGGAACATGTGTTTTTTAATGCAAATTTTGAGGTTTGCAAAGGATTCTGGGTAACAGAACCTTGTCCGAGCCCCACAAGGCACCCCTCCTTGGATTCCCCTAGGTCTCTAGTTTTCAGAAATGCACATGTTTGGTAGGTTTCCCTAGGTGCCGGCTGAGATAGAGGCCAAAATCTACAGGTAGGCACTTCGCAAAAAACACCTCTGTTTTCTTTCAAAAATTTGGATGTGTCCACGTTGCGCTTTGGGGCGTTTCCTGTCGCGGACGCTAAGCCTACCCACACAAGTGAGGTATCATTTTTATCGGGAGACTTGTGGGAACGCTGGGTGGAAGGAAATTTTGGCTCCTCTCAGATTCCAGAACTTTCTGCCACAGAAATGTGAGGAACATGTGTTTTTTTAGCCAAATTTTGAGGTTTGCAAAGGATTCTGGGTAACAGAACGTGGTCCGAGCCCCGCAAGTCACCCCATCTTGGATTCCCCTAGGTCTCTAGTTTTCAGAAATGCACAGGTTTGGTAGGTTTCCCTAGGTGCCGGCTGAGCTAGAGGCCAAAATCTACAGGTAGGCACTTCGCAAAAAACACCTCTGTTTTCTTTCAAAAATGTGGATGTGTCCACGTTGCGCTTTGGGGCGTTTCCTGTCGCGGACGCTAAGCCTACCCACACAAGTGAGGTATCATTTTTATCGGGAGACTTGTGGGAACGCTGGGTGGAAGGAAATTTTGGCTCCTCTCAGATTCCAGAACTTTCTGCCACAGAAATGTGAGGAACATGTGTTTTTTTAGCCACATTTTGAGGTTTGCAAAGGATTCTGGGTAACAGAACCTGGTCCGAGCCCCGCAAGTCACCCCTCCTTGGATTCCCCTAGGTCTCTAGTTTTCAGAAATGCACATGTTTGGTAGGTTTCCCTAGGTGCCGGCTGAGCTAGAGGCCAAAATCTACAGGTAGGCCCTTCGCAAAAAACACCTCTGTTTTCTTCCAAAAATTTGGATGTGTCCACGTTGCGCTTTGGGGCGTTTCCTGTCGCCGGCGCTAGGCCTACCCACACAAGCGAGGTATCATTTTTATCGGGAGACTTGGGGGAACGATGGGTGGAAGGAAATTTGTGGCTCCTCTCAGATTCCAGAACTTTCTGCCACAGAAATGTGAGGAACATGTGTTTTTTTAGCCAAATTTTGAGGTTTGCAAAGGATTCTGGGTAACAGAACCTGGTCCGAGGCCCTCAAGTCACCCCTCCTTGGATTCCGCCTACGTCTCTAGTTTTCAGAAATGCACAGGTTTGGTAGGTTTCCCTAGGTGCCGGCTGAGCTAGAGGCCAAAATCTACAGGTAGACACTTCGCAAAAAAACACCTCTGTTTTCTTCCAAAAATTTGGATGTGTCCACGTTGCGCTTTGGGGCTTTTCCTGTTGCGGGCGCTAGGCCTACCCACACAAGTGAGGTATCATTTTTATCGGGAGACTTGGGGGAACGCTGGGTGGCAGGAAATTTGTGCCTCCTCTCAGATTCCAGAACTTTCTGCCACAGAAATGTGAGGAACATGTGTTTTTTTAGCCAAATTTTGAGGTTTGCAAAGGATTCTGGGTAACAGAACCTAGTCCGAGCCCCGCAAGTCACCCCATCTTGGATTCCCCTAGGTCTCTAGTTTTCAGAAATGCACAGGTTTGGTAGGTTTCCCTTGGTGCCGGCTGAGCTAGAGGCCAAAATCTACAGGTAGGCACTTCGCAAAAAACACCTCTGTTTTCTTTCAAAAATTTGGATGTGTCCAGGTTGCGCTTTGGGGCGTTTCCTGTCGCGGGCGCTAGGCCTACCCACACAAGTGAGGTATCATTTTTATCGGGAGACTTGTGGGAACGCTGGGTGAAAGGAAATTTGTGGCTCCTCTCAGATTCCAGAACTTTCTGCCACAGAAATGTGAGGAACATGTGTTTTTTTAGCCAAATTTTGAGGTTTGCAAAGGATTCTGGGTAACAAAACCTGGTCCGAGCCCCGCAAGTCACCCCTCCTTGGATTCCCCTAGGTCTTTAGTTTTCAGAAATGCACAGGTTTGGTAGGTTTCCCTAGGTGCCGGCTGAGCTAGAGGCCAAAATCTACAGGTAGGCACTTCGCAAAAAACACCTCTGTTGTCTTCCAAAAGTTTGGATGTGTCCACGTTGCGTTTTGGGGCGTTTCCTGTCGCGTGCGCTAGGCCTACCCACACAAGTGAGGTATCATTTTTATCGGGAGACTTGGGGGAACGCTGGGTGGAAGGAAATTTGTGGCTCCTCTCAGATTCCAGAACTTTCTGCCACAGAAATTTGAGGAACATGTGTTTTTTCAGCCAAATTTTGAGGTTTGCAAAGGATTCTGGGTAACAGAACCTGGTCCGAGCCCCGCAAGTCACCCCTCGTTGGATTCCCCTAGGTCTCTAGTTTTCAGAAATGGACAGGTTTGGTAGGTTTCCCTAGGTGCCGGCTGAGCTAGAGGCCAAAATCTACATGTAGGCCCTTCGCAAAAAACACCTCTGTTTTCTTCCAAAAATTTGGATGTGTCCACGTTGCGCTTTGTGGCGTTTCCTGTCACCGGCGCTAGGCCTACCCACACAAGCAAGGTATCATTTTTATCGGGAGACTTGGGGGAACGCTGGGTGGAAGGAAATTTGTGGCTCCTCTCAGATTCCAGAACTTTCTGCCACAGAAATGTGAGGAACATGTGTTTTTTTAGCCAAATTTTGAGGTTTGCAAAGGATTCTGGGTAACAAAACCTGGTCCGAGCCCCGCAAGTCACCCCATCTTGGATTCCCCTAGGTCTCTAGTTTTCAGAAATGCACAGGTTTGGTAGGTTTCCCAAGGTGCCGGCTGAGCTAGAGGCCAAAATCTACAGGTAGGCACTTCGCAAAAAATACCTCTGTTTTCTTCCAAAAATTTGGATGTGTCCACGTTGCGCTTTGGGGCGTTTCCTGTCGCGGGCGCTAGGCCTACCCACACAAGTGAGGTATCAGCTTTATCGGGAGACTTGGGGGAACGCTGGGTGGAAGGAAATTTGTGGCTCCTCTCAGATTCCAGAACTTTCTGTCACAGAAATTTGAGGAACATGTGTTTTTTTTGCCACATTTTGAGGTTTGCAAAGGATTCTGGGTAACAGAACCTGGTCCGAGCCCCTCAAGTCACCCCACCTTGGATTCCCCTAGGTCTCTAGTTTTCAGAAATGCACAGGTTTGGTAGGTTTCCCTAGGTGCCGGGTGAGCTAGAGGCCAAAATCTACAGGTAGGCACTTCGCAAAAAACACCTCTGTTTTCTTCCAAAAATTTGGATGTGTCCACGTTGCGCTTTGGGGCGTTTCCTGTCGCCGTCGCTAGGCCTACCCACACAAGCGAGGTATCATTTTTATCGGGAGACTTGGGGGAACGCTGGGTGGAAGGAAATTTGTGGCTCCTCTCAGATTCCAGAACTTTCTGCCACAGAAATGTGAGGAACATGTGTTTTTTAATGCAAATTTTGAGGTTTGCAAAGGATTCTGGGTAACAGAACCTTGTCCGAGCCCCACAAGTCACCCCTCCTTGGATTCCCCTAGGTCTCTAGTTTTCAGAAATGCACATGTTTGGTAGGTTTCCCAAGGTGCCGGCTGAGCTAGAGGCCAAAATCTACAGGTAGGCACTTCGCAAAAAATACCTCTGTTTTCTTCCAAAAATTTGGATGTGTCCACGTTGCGCTTTGGGGCGTTTCCTGTCGCGGGCGCTAGGCCTACCCACACAAGTGAGGTATCAGCTTTATCGGGAGACTTGGGGGAACGCTGGGTGGAAGGAAATTTGTGGCTCCTCTCAGATTCCAGAACTTTCTGTCACAGAAATTTGAGGAACATGTGTTTTTTTTGCCACATTTTGAGGTTTGCAAAGGATTCTGGGTAACAGAACCTGGTCCGAGCCCCTCAAGTCACCCCACCTTGGATTCCCCTAGGTCTCTAGTTTTCAGAAATGCACAGGTTTGGTAGGTTTCCCTAGGTGCCGGGTGAGCTAGAGGCCAAAATCTACAGGTAGGCACTTCGCAAAAAACACCTCTGTTTTCTTCCAAAAATTTGGATGTGTCCACGTTGCGCTTTGGGGCGTTTCCTGTCGCCGTCGCTAGGCCTACCCACACAAGCGAGGTATCATTTTTATCGGGAGACTTGGGGGAACGCTGGGTGGAAGGAAATTTGTGGCTCCTCTCAGATTCCAGAACTTTCTGCCACAGAAATGTGAGGAACATGTGTTTTTTAATGCAAATTTTGAGGTTTGCAAAGGATTCTGGGTAACAGAACCTTGTCCGAGCCCCACAAGTCACCCCTCCTTGGATTCCCCTAGGTCTCTAGTTTTCAGAAATGCACATGTTTGGTAGGTTTCCCAAGGTGCCGGCTGAGCTAGAGGCCAAAATCTACAGGTAGGCACTTCGCAAAAAATACCTCTGTTTTCTTCCAAAAATTTGGATGTGTCCACGTTGCGCTTTGGGGCGTTTCCTGTCGCGGGCGCTAGGCCTACCCACACAAGTGAGGTATCAGCTTTATCGGGAGACTTGGGGGAACGCTGGGTGGAAGGAAATTTGTGGCTCCTCTCAGATTCCAGAACTTTCTGTCACAGAAATTTGAGGAACATGTGTTTTTTTTGCCACATTTTGAGGTTTGCAAAGGATTCTGGGTAACAGAACCTGGTCCGAGCCCCTCAAGTCACCCCACCTTGGATTCCCCTAGGTCTCTAGTTTTCAGAAATGCACAGGTTTGGTAGGTTTCCCTAGGTGCCGGGTGAGCTAGAGGCCAAAATCTACAGGTAGGCACTTCGCAAAAAACACCTCTGTTTTCTTCCAAAAATTTGGATGTGTCCACGTTGTGCTTTGGGGCGTTTCCTGTCGCCGTCGCTAGGCCTACCCACACAAGCGAGGTATCATTTTTATCGGGAGACTTGGGGGAACGCTGGGTGGAAGGAAATTTGTGGCTCCTCTCAGATTCCAGAACTTTCTGCCACAGAAATGTGAGGAACATGTGTTTTTTAATGCAAATTTTGAGGTTTGCAAAGGATTCTGGGTAACAGAACCTTGTCCGAGCCCCACAAGTCACCCCTCCTTGGATTCCCCTAGGTCTCTAGTTTTCAGAAATGCACATGTTTGGTAGGTTTCCCTAGGTGCCGGCTGAGCTAGAGGCCAAAATCTACAGGTAGGCACTTCGCAAAAAACACCTCTGTTTTCTTTCAAAAATTTTGATGTGTCCACGTTGCGCTTTGGGGCGTTTCCTGTCGCGGACGCTAAGCCTACCCACACAAGTGAGGTATCATTTTTATCGGGAGACTTGTGGGAACGCTGGGTGGAAGGAAATTTTGGCTCCTCTCAGATTCCAGAACTTTCTGCCACAGAAATGTGAGGAACATGTGTTTTTTTAGCCAAATTTTGAGGTTTGCAAAGGATTCTGGGTAACAGAACCTGGTCCGAGCCCCGCAAGTCACCCCATCTTGGATTCCCCTAGGTCTCTAGTTTTCAGAAATGCACAGGTTTGGTAGGTTTCCCTAGGTGCCGGCTGAGCTAGAGGCCAAAATCTACAGGTAGGCACTTCGCAAAAAACACCTCTGTTTTCTTTCAAAAATGTGGATGTGTCCACGTTGCGCTTTGGGGCGTTTCCTGTCGCGGACGCTAAGCCTACCCACACAAGTGAGGTATCATTTTTATCGGGAGACTTGTGGGAACGCTGGGTGGAAGGAAATTTTGGCTCCTCTCAGATTCCAGAACTTTCTGCCACAGAAATGTGAGGAACATGTGTTTTTTTAGCCAAATTTTGAGGTTTGCAAAGGATTCTGGGTAACAGAACCTGGTCCGAGCCCCGCAAGTCACCCCTCCTTGGATTCCCCTAGGTCTCTAGTTTTCAGAAATGCACATGTTTGGTAGGTTTCCCTAGGTGCCGGCTGAGCTAGAGGCCAAAATCTACAGGTAGGCCCTTCGCAAAAAACACCTCTGTTTTCTTCCAAAAATTTGGATGTGTCCACGTTGCGCTTTGGGGCGTTTCCTGTCGCCGGCGCTAGGCCTACCCACACAAGCGAGGTATCATTTTTATCGGGAGACTTGGGGGAACGATGGGTGGAAGGAAATTTGTGGCTCCTCTCAGATTCCAGAACTTTCTGCCACAGAAATGTGAGGAACATGTGTTTTTTTAGCCAAATTTTGAGGTTTGCAAAGGATTCTGGGTAACAGAACCTGGTCCGAGGCCCTCAAGTCACCCCTCCTTGGATTCCGCCTACGTCTCTAGTTTTCAGAAATGCACAGGTTTGGTAGGTTTCCCTAGGTGCCGGCTGAGCTAGAGGCCAAAATCTACAGGTAGACACTTCGCAAAAAAACACCTCTGTTTTCTTCCAAAAATTTGGATGTGTCCACGTTGCGCTTTGGGGCTTTTCCTGTTGCGGGCGCTAGGCCTACCCACACAAGTGAGGTATCATTTTTATCGGAAGACTTGGGGGAACGCTGGGTGGAAGGAAATTTGTGGCTCCTCTCAGATTCCAGAACTTTCTGCGACAGAAATGTGAGGAACATGTGTTTTTGTAGCCAAATTTAGAGGTTTGCAAAGGATTCTCGGTAACAGAACCTGGTCCGAGCCCCGCAAGTCACCCCTCCTTGGATTCCCCTAGGTCTCTAGTTTTCAGAAATGCACAGGTTTGTAGGTTTCCCTAGGTGCCGGCTGAGCTAGAGGCCAAAATCTACAGGTAGGCACTTCGCAAAAAACACCTCTGTTTTCCTCCAAAAATTTGGATGTGTCTACGTTGCGCTTTGGGGCGTTTCCTTTCGCGGGCGCTAGGCCTACCCACACAAGTGAGGTATCATTTTTATCGGGAGACTTGGGGGAACGCTGGGACAAAGGAAATTTGTGGCTCCTCTCAGATTCCAGAACTTTCTGCCACAGAAATGTGAGGAACATGTGTTTTTTTAGCCAAATTTTGAGGTTTGCAAAGGATTCTGGGTAACAGATCCTGGTCCGAGCCCGGCAAGTCACCCTTCCTAGGATTCCCCTAGGTCTCTAGTTTTCAGAAATGCACATGTTTGGTAGGTTTTCCTAGGTGCCGGCTGAGCTAGAGGCCAAAATCTACAGGTAGGCACTTCGCAAAAAACACCTCAGTTTTCTTCCAAAAATGTGGATGTATCCACGTTGCGCTTTGGGGCGTTTCCTGCCGCGGGCGCTAGGCCTACCCACACAAGTGAGGTATAATTTTTATCGGGAGACTTGGGGGAACGATGGGTGGAAGGAAATTTGTGGCTCCTCTCAGATTCCAGAACTTTCTGCCACAGAAATGTGAGGAACATGTGTTTTTTTAGCCAAATTGTGAGGTTTGCAAAGGATTCTGGGTAACAGAACCTGGTCCGAGGCCCTCAAGTCACCCCTCCTTGGATTCCGCCTACGTCTCTAGTTTTCAGAAATGCACAGGTTTGGTAGGTTTCCCTAGGTGCCGGCTGAGCTAGAGGCCAAAATCTACAGGTAGACACTTCGCAAAAAAACACCTCTGTTTTCTTCCAAAAATGTGGATGTGTCCACGTTGCGCTTTGGGGCGTTTCCGGTTGCGGTCGCTAGGCCTACCCACACAAGTGAGGTATCATTTTTATCGGAAGACTTGGGTGAACGCTGTGTGGAAGGAAATTTGTGGCTCCTCTCAGATTCCAGAACTTTCTGCCACAGAAATGTGAGGAACATGTGTTTTTGTAGCCAAATTTAGAGGTTTGCAAAGGATTCTGGGTAACAGAACCTGGTCCGAGCCCCGCAAGTCACCCCTCCTTGGATTCCCCTAGGTCTCTAGTTTTCAGAAATGCACAGGTTTGGTATGTTTCCCTAGGTGACGGCTGAGCTAGAGGCCAAAATCTACAGGTAGGCACTTCGCAAAAAACACCTCTGTTTTCCTCCAAAAATTTGGATGTGTCTACGTTGCGCTTTGGGGCGTTTCCTGTCGCGGGCGCTAGGCCTACCCACACAAGTGAGGTATTATTTTTATCGGGAGACTTGGGGGAACGCTGGGAGGAAGGAAATTTGTGGCTCCTCTCAGATTCCAGAACTTTCTGCCACAGAAATGTGAGGAACATGTGTTTTTTTAGCCAAATTTTGAGGTTTGCAAAGGATTCTGGGTAACAGAACCTGGTCCGAGCCCAGCAAGTCACCCCTCCTTGGATTCCCCTAGGTCTCTAGTTTTCAGAAATGCACAGGTTTGGTAGGTTTCCCTAGGTGCCGGCTGAGCTAGAGGCCAAAATCTACAGGTAGGCACTTCGCAAAAAACACATTCTGTTTTCTTCCAAAAATTTGGATGTGTCCACGTTGCGCTTTGGGGCGTTTCCTGTCGCGGGCGCTAGGCCTACCCACACAAGTGAGGTATCATTTTTATCGGGAGACTTGTGGGAACGCTGGGTGGAAGGAAATTTGTGGCTCCTCTCAGATTCCAGAACTTTCTGCCACAGAAATATGAGGAACATGTGTTTTTTTAGCCAAATTTTGAGGTTTGCAAAGGATTCTGGGTAACAAAACCTGGTCCGAGCCCCGCAAGTCACCCCTCCTTGGATTCCCCTAGGTCTCTAGTTTTCAGAAATGCACAGGTTTGGTAGGTTTCCCTAGGTGCCAGCTGAGCTAGAGGCCAAAATCTACAGGTAGGCCCTTCGCAAAAAACACCTCTGTTTTCTTCCAAAAATGTGGATGTGTCCACGTTGCGCTTTGGGGCGTTTCCTGTCGCCGGCGCTAGGCCTACCCACACAAGCGAGGTATCATTTTTATCGGGAGGCTTGGGGGAACGCTGGGTGGAAGGAAATTTGTGGCTCCCCTCAGATTCCAGAACTTTCTGCCACAGAAATTTGAGAAACATGTGTTTTTTTAGCCAAATTTTGAGGTTTGCAAAGGATTCTGGGTAACAGAACCTTGTCCGAGCCCCACAAGTCACCCCTCCTTGGATTCCCCTAGGTCTCTAGTTTTCAGAAATTCACATGTTTGGTAGGTTTCCCTAGGTGCCGGCTGAGCTAGAGGCCAAAATCTACAGGTAGGCACTTCGCAAAAAACACCTCTGTTTTCTTCCAAAAATTTGGATGTGTCCACGTTGCGTTTTGGGGCGTTTCCTGTCGCGGGCGCTAGGCCTACTCACACAAGTGAGGTTTCATTTTTATCGGGAGACTTGGGGGAACGCTGGGTGGCAGGAAATTTGTGGCTCCTCTCAGATTCCAGAACTTTCTGCCACAGAAATGTGAGGAACATGTGTTTTTTAGCAACATTTTGAGGTTTGCAAAGGATTCTGGGTAACAGAACCTGGTCCGAGCCCCGCAAGTCACCCCATCTTGGATTCCCCTAGGTCTCTAGTTTTCAGAAATGCACAGGTTTGGTAGGTTTCCCTAGGTGCCGGCTGAGCTAGAGGCCAAAATCTACAGGTAGGCACTTCGCAAAAAACACATTCTGTTTTCTTCCAAAAATTTGGATGTGTCCACGTTGCGCTTTGGGGCGTTTCCTGTCGCAGGCGCTAGGCCTACCCACACAAGTGAGGTATCATTTTTATCGGGAGACTTGGGGGAACGCTGGATGGCAGGAAATTTGTGGCTCCTCTCAGATTCCAGAACTTTCTGCCACAGAAATGTGAGGAACATGTGTTTTTTTAGCCAAATTTTGAGGTTTGCAAAGGATTCTGGGTAACAGAACCTGGTCCGAGCCCTGCAAGTCACCCCATCTTGGATTCCCCTAGGTCTCTAGTTTTCAGAAATGCACAGGTTTGGTAGGTTTCCCTTGGTGCTGGCTGAGCTAGAGGCCAAAATCTACAGGTAGGCACTTCGCAAAAAACACCTCTGTTTTCTTTCAAAAATTTGGATGTGTCCAGGTTGCGCTTTGGGGCGTTTCCTGTCGCGGGCGCTAGGCCTACCCACACAAGTGAGGTATCATTTTTATCGGGAGACTTGTGGGAACGCTGGGTGGAAGGAAATGTGTGGCTCCTCTCAGATTCCAGAACTTTCTGCCACAGAAATGTGAGGAACATGTGTTTTTTTAGCCAAATTTTGAGGTTTGCAAAGGATTCTGGGTAACAGAACCTGGTCCGAGCCCCGCAAGTCACCCCATCTTGGATTCCCCTAGGTCTCTAGTTTTCAGAAATGCACAGGTTTGGTAGGTTTCCCTTGGTGCTGGCTGAGCTAGAGGCCAAAATCTACAGGTAGGCACTTCGCAAAAAACACCTCTGTTTTCTTTCAAAAATTTGGATGTGTCCACGTTGCGCTTTGGGGCGTTTCCTGTCGCGGACGCTAAGCCTACCCACACAAGTGAGGTATCATTTTTATCGGGAGACTTGTGGGAACGCTGGGTGGAAGGAAATTTTGGCTCCTCTCAGATTCCAGAACTTTCTGCCACAGAAATGTGAGGAACATGTGTTTTTTTAGCCAAATTTTGAGGTTTGCAAAGGATTCTGGGTAACAGAACGTGGTCCGAGCCCCGCAAGTCACCCCATCTTGGATTCCCCTAGGTCTCTAGTTTTCAGAAATGCACAGGTTTGGTAGGTTTCCCTAGGTGCTGGCTGAGCTAGAGGCCAAAATCTACAGGTAGGCACTTCGCAAAAAACACCTCTGTTTTCTTTCAAAAATGTGGATGTGTCCACGTTGCGCTTTGGGGCGTTTCCTGTCGCGGACGCTAAGCCTACCCACACAAGTGAGGTATCATTTTTATCGGGAGACTTGTGGGAACGCTGGGTGGAAGGAAATTTTGGCTCCTCTCAGATTCCAGAAGTTTCTGCCACAGAAATGTGAGGAACATGTGTTTTTTTAGCCAAATGTTGAGGTTTGCAAAGGATTCTGGGTAACAGAACCTGGTCCGAGCCCCGCAAGTCACCCCTCCTTGGATTCCCCTAGGTCTCTAGTTTTCAGAAATGCACATGTTTGGTAGGTTTCCCTAGGTGCCGGCTGAGCTAGAGGCCAAAATCTACAGGTAGGCCCTTCGCAAAAAACACCTCTGTTTTCTTCCAAAAATTTGGATGTGTCCACGTTGCGCTTTGGGGCGTTTCCTGTCGCCGGCGCTAGGCCTACCCACACAAGCGAGGTATCATTTTTATCGGGAGACTTGGGGGAACGATGGGTGGAAGGAAATTTGTGGCTCCTCTCAGATTCCAGAACTTTCTGCCACAGAAATGTGAGGAACATGTGTTTTTTTAGCCAAATTTTGAGGTTTGCAAAGGATTCTGGGTAACAGAACCTGGTCCGAGGCCCTCAAGTCACCCCTCCTTGGATTCCGCCTACGTCTCTAGTTTTCAGAAATGCACAGGTTTGGTAGGTTTCCCTAGGTGCCGGCTGAGCTAGAGGCCAAAATCTACAGGTAGACACTTCGCAAAAAAACACCTCTGTTTTCTTCCAAAAATTTGGATGTGTCCACGTTGCGCTTTGGGGCTTTTCCTGTTGCGGGCGCTAGGCCTACCCACACAAGTGAGGTATCATTTTTATCGGAAGACTTGGGTGAACGCTGTGTGGAAGGAAATTTGTGGCTCCTCTCAGATTCCAGAACTTTCTGCCACAGAAATGTGAGGAACATGTGTTTTTGTAGCCAAATTTAGAGGTTTGCAAAGGATTCTGGGTAACAGAACCTGGTCCGAGCCCCGCAAGTCACCCCTCCTTGGATTCCCCTAGGTCTCTAGTTTTCAGAAATGCACAGGTTTGGTATGTTTCCCTAGGTGACGGCTGAGCTAGAGGCCAAAATCTACAGGTAGGCACTTCGCAAAAAACACCTCTGTTTTCTTCCAAAAATTTGGATGTGTCCACGTTGCGCTTTGGGGCGTTTCCTGTCGCCGGCGCTAGGCCTACCCACACAAGCGAGGTATCATTTTTATCGGGAGACTTGGGGGAACGATGGGTGGAAGGAAATTTGTGGCTCCTCTCAGATTCCAGAACTTTCTGCCCCAGAAATGTGAGGAACATGTGTTTTTTTAGCCAAATTGTGAGGTTTGCAAAGGATTCTGGGTAACAGAACCTGGTCCAAGGCCCTCAAGTCACCCCTCCTTGGATTCCGCCTACGTCTCTAGTTTTCAGAAATGCACAGGTTTGGTAGGTTTCCCTAGGTGCCGGCTGAGCTAGAGGCCAAAATCTACAGGTAGACACTTCGCAAAAAAACACCTCTGTTTTCTTCCAAAAATTCGGATGTGTCCACGTTGCGCTTTGGGGCTTTTCCTGTTGCGGGCGCTAGGCCTACCCACACAAGTGAGGTATCATTTTTATCGGAAGACTTGGGGGAACGCTGGGTGGAAGGAAATTTGTGGCTCCTCTCAGATTCCAGAACTTTCTGCGACAGAAATGTGAGGAACATGTGTTTTTGTAGCCAAATTTAGAGGTTTGCAAAGGATTCTCGGTAACAGAACCTGATCCGAGCCCCGCAAGTCACCCCTCCTTGGATTCCCCTAGGTCTCTAGTTTTCAGAAATGCACAGGTTTGGTAGGTTTCCCTAGGTGCCGGCTGAGCTAGAGGCCAAAATCTACAGGTAGGCACTTCGCAAAAAACACCTCTGTTTTCCTCCAAAAATGTGGATGTGTCCACGTTGCGCTTTGGGGCGTTTCCTGTCGCGGGCGCTAGGCCTACCCACACAAGTGAGGTATCATTTTTATCGGGAGACTTGGGGGAACGCTGGGACGAAGGAAATTTGTGGCTCCTCTCAGATTCCAGAACTTTCTGCCACAGAAATGTGAGGAACATGTGTTTTTTTAGCCAAATTTTGAGGTTTGCAAAGGATTCTGGGTAACAGAACCTGGTCCGAGCCCGGCAAGTCACCCCTCCTTGGATTCCCCTAGGTCTCTAGTTTTCAGAAATGCACATGTTTGGTAGGTTTCCCTAGGTGCCGGCTGAGCTAGAGGCCAAAATCTACAGGTAGGCACTTCGCAAAAAAACACCTCTGTTTTCTTCCAAAAATGTGGATGTGTCCACGTTGCGCTTTGGGGCGTTTCCGGTTGCGGGCGCTAGGCCTACCCACACAAGTGAGGTATCATTTTTATCGGAAGACTTGGGGGAACGCTGGGTGGAAGGAAATTTGTGGCTCCTCTCAGATTCCAGAACTTTCTGCCACAGAAATGTGAGGAACATGTGTTTTTGTAGCCAAATTTAGAGGTTTGCAAAGGATTCTGGGTAACAGAACCTGGTCCGAGCCCCGCAAGTCACCCCTCCTTGGATTCCCCTAGGTCTCTAGTTTTCAGAAATGCACATGTTTGGTAGGTTTCCCTAGGTGCCGGCTGAGCTAGAGGCCAAAATCTACAGGTAGGCACTTCGCAAAAAAACACCTCTGTTTTCTTCCAAAAATGTGGATGTGTCCACGTTGCGCTTTGGGGCGTTTCCGGTTGCGGGCGCTAGGCCTACCCACACAAGTGAGGTATCATTTTTATCGGAAGACTTGGGGGAACGCTGGGTGGAAGGAAATTTGTGGCTCCTCTCAGATTCCAGAACTTTCTGCCACAGAAATGTGAGGAACATGTGTTTTTGTAGCCAAATTTAGAGGTTTGCAAAGGATTCTGGGTAACAGAACCTGGTCCGAGCCCCGCAAGTCACCCCTCCTTGGATTCCCCTAGGTCTCTAGTTTTCAGAAATGCACAGGTTTGGTATGTTTCCCTAGGTGACGGCTGAGCTAGAGGCCAAAATCTACAGGTAGGCACTTCGCAAAAAACTCCTCTGTTTTCCTCCCAAAATTTGGAGGAGTCTACGTTGCGCTTTGGGGCGTTTCCTGTCGCCGGCGCTAGGCCTACCCACACAAGCGAGGTATCATTTTTATCGGGAGGCTTGGGGGAACGCTGGGTGGAAGGAAATTTGTGGCTCCTCTCAGATTCCAGAACTTTCTGCCACAGAAATTTGAGAAACATGTGTTTTTTTAGCCAAATTTTGAGGTTTGCAAAGGATTCTGGGTAACAGAACCTTTTCCGAGCCCCACAAGTCACCCCTCCTTGGATTCCCCTAGGTCTCTAGTTTTCAGAAATGCACAGGTTTGGTAGGTTTCCCTAGGTGCCGGCTGAGCTAGAGGCCAAAATCTACAGGTAGGCCCTTCGCAAAAAACACCTCTGTTTTCTTCCAAAAATTTGGATGTGTCCACGTTGCGCTTTGGGGCGTTTCCTGTCGCCGGCGCTAGGCCTACCCACACAAGCGAGGTATCATTTTTATCGGGAGACTTGGGGGAACGCTGGGTGGAAGGAAATTTGTGGCTCCTCTCAGATTCCAGAACTTTCTGCCACAGAAATGTGAGGAACATGTGTTTTTGTAGCCAAATTTAGAGGTTTGCAAAGGATTCTGGGTAACAGAACCTGGTCCGAGCCCGGCAAGTCACCCCTCCTTGGATTCCCCTAGGTCTCTAGTTTTCAGAAATGCACAGGTTTGGTAGGTTTCCCTAGGTGCCGGCTGAGCTAGAGGCCAAAATCTACAGGTAGGCACTTCGCAAAAAACACGTCTGTTTTCTTCCAAAAATTTGGATGTGTCCACGTTGCGCTTTGGGGCGTTTCCTGTCGCCGGCGCTAGGCCTACCCACACAAGCGAGGTATCATTTTTATCGGGAGACTTGGGGGAACGCTGGGTGGAAGGAAATTTGTGGCTCCTCTCAGATTCCAGAACTTTCTGCCACAGAAATATGAGGAACATGTGTTTTTTTAGCCAAATTTTGAGGTTTGCAAGGGATTCTGGGTAACAGAACCTGGTCCGAGCCCCACAAGTCACCCCTCCTTGGATTCCCCTAGGTCTCTAGTTTTCAGAAATGCACATGTTTGGTAGGTTTCCCTAGGTGCCGGCTGAGCTAGAGGCCAAAATCTACAGGTAGGCACTTCGCAAAAAACACCTCTGTTTTCTTCCAAAAATTTGGATGTGTCCACGTTGCGCTTTGGGGCGTTTCCTGTCGCGGGCGCTAGGCCTACCCACACAAGTGAGGTTTCATTTTTATCGGGAGACTTGGGGGAACGCTGGGTGGCAGGAAATTTGTGGCTCTTCTCAGATTCCAGAACTTTCTGCCACAGAAATGTGAGGAACATGTGTTTTTTAGCCACATTTTGAGGTTTGCAAAGGATTCTGGGTAACAGAACCTGGTCCGAGCCCCGCAAGTCACCCCATCTTGGATTACCCTAGGTCTCTAGTTTTCAGAAATGCACAGGTTTGGTAGGTTTCCCTTGGTGCCGGCTGAGCTAGAGGCCAAAATCTACAGGTAGGCACTTCGCAAAAAACACATTCTGTTTTCTTCCAAAAATTTGGATGTGTCCACGTTGCGCTTTGGGGCGTTTCCTGTTGCGGGCGCTAGGCCTACCCACACAAGTGAGGTATCATTTTTATCGGGAGACTTGTGGGAACGCTGGGTGGAAGGAAATTTGTGGCTCCTCTCAGATTCCAGAACTTTTTGCCACAGAAATATGAGGAACATGTGTTTTTTTAGCCAAATTTTGAGGTTTGCAAAGGATTCTGGGTAACAAAACCTGGTCCGAGCCTCGCAAGTCACCCCTCCTTGGATTCCACTAGGTCTCTAGTTTTCAGAAATGCACAGGTTTGGTAGGTTTCCCTAGGTGCCAGCTGAGCTAGAGGCCAAAATCTACAGGTAGGCCCTTCGCAAAAAACACCTCTGTTTTCTTCCAAAAATTTGGATGTGTCCACGTTGCGCTTTGGGGCTTTTCCTGTTGCGGGCGCTAGGGCTACCCACACAAGTGAGGTATCATTTTTATCGGAAGACTTGGGGGAACGCTGGGTGGAAGGAAATTTGTGGCTCCTCTCAGATTCCAGAACTTTCTGCAACAGAAATGTGAGGAACATGTGTTTTTGTAGCCAAATTTAGAGGTTTGCAAAGGATTCTCGGTAACAGAACCTGGTCCGAGCCCCGCAAGTCACCCCTCCTTGGATTCCCCTAGGTCTCTAGTTTTCAGAAATGCACAGGTTTGGTAGGTTTCCCTAGGTGCCGGCTGAGCTAGAGGCCAAAATCTACAGGTAGGCACTTCGCAAAAAACACCTCTGTTTTCCTCCAAAAATGTGGATGTGTCTACGTTGCTCTTTGGGGCGTTTCCTGTCGCGGGCGCTAGGCCTACCCACACAAGTGAGGTATCATTTTTATCGGGAGACTTGGGGGAACGCTGGGACGAAGGAAATTTGTGGCTCCTCTCAGATTCCAGAACTTTCTGCCACAGAAATGTGAGGAACATGTGTTTTTTTAGCCAAATTTTGAGGTTTGCAAAGGATTCTGGGTAACAGAACCTGGTCCGAGCCCGGCAAGTCACCCCTCCTTGGATTCCCCTAGGTCTCTAGTTTTCAGAAATGCACATGTTTGGTAGGTTTCCCTAGGTGCCGGCTGAGCTAGAGGCCAAAATCTACAGGTAGGCACTTCGCAAAAAAACACCTCTGTTTTCTTCCAAAAATGTGGATGTGTCCACGTTGCGCTTTCGGGCGTTTCCGGTTGCGGGCGCTAGGCCTACCCACACAAGTGAGGTATCATTTTTATCGGAAGACTTGGGGGAACGCTGGGTGGAAGGAAATTTGTGGCTCCTCTCAGATTCCAGAACTTTCTGCCACAGAAATGTGAGGAACATGTGTTTTTGTAGCCAAATTTAGAGGTTTGCAAAGGATTCTGGGTAACAGAACCTGGTCCGAGCCCCGCAAGTCACCCCTCCTTGGATTCCCCTAGGTCTCTAGTTTTCAGAAATGCACAGGTTTGGTATGTTTCCCTAGGTGACGGCTGAGCTAGAGGCCAAAATCTACAGGTAGGCACTTTGCAAAAAACACCTCTGTTTTCCTCCAAAAATGTGGATGTGTCTACGTTGCGCTTTGGGGCGTTTCCTGTCGCGGGCGCTAGGCCTACCCACACAAGTGAGGTATCATTTTTATCGGGAGACTTGGGGGAACGCTGGGAGGAAGGAAATTTGTGGCTCCTCTCAGATTCCAGAACTTTCTGCCACAGAAATGTGAGGAACATGTGTTTTTTTAGCCAAATTTTGAGGTTTGCAAAGGATTCTGGGTAACAGAACCTGGTCCGAGCCCGGCAAGTCACCCCTCCTTGGATTCCCCTAGGTCTCTAGTTTTCAGAAATGCACAGGTTTGGTAGGTTTCCCTAGGTGCCGGCTGAGCTAGAGGCCAAAATCTACAGGTAGGCACTTCGCAAAAAACACATTCTGTTTTCTTCCAAAAATTTGGATGTGTCCACGTTGCGCTTTGGGGCGTTTCCTGTCGCGGGCGCTAGGCCTACCCACACAAGTGAGGTATCATTTTTATCGGGAGACTTGTGGGAACGCTGGGTGGAAGGAAATTTGTGGCTCCTCTCAGATTCCAGAACTTTCTGCCACAGAAATATGAGGAACATGTGTTTTTTTAGCCAAATTTTGAGGTTTGCAAAGGATTCTGGGTAACAAAACCTGGTCCGAGCCCCGCAAGTCACCCCTCCTTGGATTCCCCTAGGTCTCTAGTTTTCAGAAATGCACAGGTTTGGTAGGTTTCCCTAGGTGCCAGCTGAGCTAGAGGCCAAAATCTACAGGTAGGCCCTTCGCAAAAAACACCTCTGTTTTCTTCCAAAAATGTGGATGTGTCCACGTTGCGCTTTGGGGCGTTTCCTGTCGCCGGCGCTAGGCCTACCCACACAAGCGAGGTATCATTTTTATCGGGAGGCTTGGGGGAACGCTGGGTGGAAGGAAATTTGTGGCTCCTCTCAGATTCCAGAACTTTCTGCCACAGAAATTTGAGAAACATGTGTTTTTTTAGCCAAATTTTGAGGTTTGCAAAGGATTCTGGGTAACAGAACCTTGTCCGAGCCCCACAAGTCACCCCTCCTTGGATTCCCCTAGGTCTCTAGTTTTCAGAAATGCACAGGTTTGGTAGGTTTCCCTAGGTGCCGGCTGAGCTAGAGGCCAAAATCTACAGGTAGGCACTTCGCAAAAAACACATTCTGTTTTCTTCCCAAAATTTGGATGTGTCCACATTGCGCTTTGGGGCGTTTCCTGTCGCGGGCGCTAGGCCTACCCACACAAGTGAGGTATCCTTTTTATCGGGAGACTTGTGGGAACGCTGGGTGGAAGGAAATTTGTGGCTCCTCTCAGATTCCAGAACTTTCTGCCACAGAAATATGAGGAACATGTGTTTTTTTAGCCAAATTTTGAGGTTTGAAAGGATTCTGGGTAACAAAACCTGGTCCGAGCCCCGCAAGTCACCCCTCCTTGGATTCCCCTAGGTCTCTAGTTTTCAGAAATGCACAGGTTTGGTAGGTTTCCCTAGGTGCCAGCTGAGCTAGAGGCCAAAATCTACAGGTAGGCCCTTCGCAAAAAACACCTCTGTTTTCTTCCAAAAATTTGGATGTGTCCACGTTGCGCTTTGGGGCGTTTCCTGTCGCCGGCGCTAGGCCTACTCACACAAGCGAGGTATCATTTTTATCGGGAGACTTGGGGGAACGCTGGGTGGAAGGATATTTGTGGCTCCTCTCAGATTCCAGAACTTTCTGCCACAGAAATGTGAGGAACATGTGTTTTTGTAGCCAAATTTAGAGGTTTGCAAAGGATTCTGAGTAACAGAACCTGGTCCGAGCCCCGCAAGTCACCCCTCCTTGGATTCCCCTAGGTCTCTAGTTTTCAGAAATGCACAGGTTTGGTAGGTTTCCCTAGGTGCCGGCTGAGCTAGAGGCCAAAATCTACAGGTAGGCACTTCGCAAAAAACACCTCTGTTTTCCTCCAAAAATTTGGATGTGTCTACGTTGCGCTTTGGGGCGTTTCCTGTCGCGGGCGCTAGGCCTACCCACACAAGTGAGGTATCATTTTTATCGGGAGACTTGGGGGAACGCTGGGAGGAAGGAAATGTGTGGCTCCTCTCAGATTCCAGAACTTTCTGCCACAGAAATGTGAGGAACATGTGTTTTTTTAGCCAAATTTTGAGGTTTGCAAAGGATTCTGGGTAACAGAACCTGGTCCGAGCCCGGCAAGTCACCCCTCCTTGGATTCCCGTAGGTCTCTAGTATTCAGAAATGCACAGGTTTGCTAGGTTTCCCTAGGTGCCGGCTGAGCTAGAGGCCAAAATCTACAGGTAGGCACTTCGCAAAAAACACGTCTGTTTTCTTCCAAAAATTTGGATGTGTCCACGTTGCGCTTTGGGGCGTTTCCTGTCGCCGGCGCTAGGCCTACCCACACAAGCGAGGTATCATTTTTATCGGGAGACTTGGGGGAACGCTGGGTGGAAGGAAATTTGTGGCTCCTCTCAGATTCCAGAACTTTCTGCCACAGAAATATGAGGAACATGTGTTTTTTTAGCCAAATTTTGAGGTTTGCAAAGGATTCTGGGTAACAGAACCTGGTCCGAGCCCCACAAGTCACCCCTCCTTGGATTCCCCTAGGTCTCTAGTTTTCAGAATTGCACTTGTTTGGTAGGTTTCCCTAGGTGCCTGCTGAGCTAGAGGCCAAAATCTACAGGTAGTCACTTCGCAAAAAACACCTCTGTTTTCTTCCAAAAATTTGGATGTGTCCACGTTGCGCTTTGGGGCGTTTCCTGTCGCGGGCGCTAGGCCTACCCACACAAGTGAGGTTTCATTTTTATCGGGAGGCTTGGGGGAACGCTGGGTGGCAGGAAATTTGTGGCTCTTCTCAGATTCCAGAACTTTCTGCCACAGAAATGTGAGGAACATGTGTTTTTTAGCCACATTTTGAGGTTTGCAAAGGATTCTGGGTAACAGAACCTGGTCCGAGCCCCGCAAGTCACCCCATCTTGGATTCCCCTAGGTCTCTAGTTTTCAGAAATGCACAGGTTTGGTAGGTTTCCCTTGGTGCCGGCTGAGCTAGAGGCCAAAATCTACAGGTAGGCACTTCGCAAAAAACACATTCTGTTTTCTTCCAAAAATTTGGATGTGTCCACGTTGCGCTTTGGGGCGTTTCCTGTTGCGGGCGCTAGGCCTACCCACACAAGTGAGGTATCATTTTTATCGGGAGACTTGTGGGAACGCTGGGTGGAAGGACATTTGTGGCTCCTCTCAGATTCCAGAACTTTTTGCCACAGAAATATGAGGAACATGTGTTTTTTTAGCCAAATTTTGAGGTTTGCAAAGGATTCTGGGTAACAAAACCTGGTCCGAGCCCCGCAAGTCACCCCTCCTTGGATTCCCCTAGGTCTCTAGTTTTCAGAAATGCACAGGTTTGGTAGGTTTCCCTAGGTGCCAGCTGAGCTAGAGGCCAAAATCTACAGGTAGGCCCTTCGCAAAAAACACCTCTGTTTTCTTCCAAAAATTTGGATGTGTCCACGTTGCGCTTTGGGGCTTTTCCTGTTGCGGGCGCTAGGCCTACCCACACAAGTGAGGTATCATTTTTATCGGAAGACTTGGGGGAACGCTGGGTGGAAGGAAATTTGTGGCTCCTCTCAGATTCCAGAACTTTCTGCGACAGAAATGTGAGGAACATGTGTTTTTGTAGCCAAATTTAGAGGTTTGCAAAGGATTCTCGGTAACAGAACCTGGTCCGAGCCCCGCAAGTCACCCCTCCTTGGATTCCCCTAGGTCTCTAGTTTTCAGAAATGCACAGGTTTGGTAGGTTTCCCTAGGTGCCGGCTGAGCTATAGGCCAAAATCTACAGGTAGGCACTTCGCAAAAAACACCTCTGTTTTCTTCCCAAAATTTGGATGTGTCCACGTTGCGCTTTGGGGCGTTTCCTGTCGCGGGCGCTAGGCCTACCCACACAAGTGAGGTTTCATTTTTATCGGGAGACTTGGGGGAACGCTGGGTGGCAGGAAATTTGTGGCTCTTCTCAGATTCCAGAACTTTCTGCCACAGAAATGTGAGGAACATGTGTTTTTTAGCCACATTTTGAGGTTTGCAAAGGATTCTGGGTAACAGAACCTGGTCCGAGCCCCGCAAGTCACCCCATCTTGGATTCCACTAGGTCTCTAGTTTTCAGAAATGCACAGGTTTGGTAGGTTTCCCTTGGTGCCGGCTGAGCTAGAGGCCAAAATCTACAGGTAGGCACTTCGCAAAAAACACATTCTGTTTTCTTCCAAAAATTTGGATGTGTCCACGTTGCGCTTTGGGGCGTTTCCTGTTGCGGGCGCTAGGCCTACCCACACAAGTGAGGCATCATTTTTATCGGGAGACTTGTGGGAACGCTGGGTGGAAGGAAATTTGTGGCTCCTCTCAGATTCCAGAACTTTTTGCCACAGAAATATGAGGAACATGTGTTTTTTTAGCCAAATTTTGAGGTTTGCAAAGGATTCTGGGTAACAAAACCTGGTCCGAGCCCCGCAAGTCACCCTTCCTTGGATTCCCCTAGGTCTCTAGTTTTCAGAAATGCACAGGTTTGGTAGGTTTCCCTAGGTGCCGGCTGAGCTAGAGGCCAAAATCTACAGGTAGGCCCTTCGCAAAAAACACCTCTGTTTTCTTCCAAAAATGTGGATGTGTCCACGTTGCGCTTTGGGGCGTTTCCTGTCGCCGGCGCTAGGCCTACCCACACAAGCGAGGTATCATTTTTATCGGGAGGCTTGGGGGAACGCTGGGTGGAAGGAAATTTGTGGCTCCTCTCAGATTCCAGAACTTTCTGCCACAGAAATTTGAGAAACATGTGTTTTTTTAGCCAAATTTTGAGGTTTGCAAAGGATTCTGGGTAACAGAACCTTGTCCGAGCCCCACAAGTCACCCCTCCTTGGATTCCCCTAGGTCTCTAGTTTTCAGAAATGCACATGTTTGATAGGTTTCTCTAGGTGCCGGCTGAGCTAGAGGCCAAAATCTACAGGCAGGCACTTCGCCAAAAACATTCTGTTTTCTTCCAAAAATTTGGATGTGTCCACGTTGCGCTTTGGGGCGTTTCCTGTCACAGGCGCTAGGCCTACCCACACAAGTGAGGTATCATTTTTATCGGGAGACTTGGGGGAACGCTGGGTGGCAGGAAATTTGTGGCTCCTCTCAGATTCCAGAACTTTCTGCCACAGAAATGTGAGGAACATGCATGTGTTTTTTTAGCCAAATTTTGAGGTTTGCAAAGGATTCTGGGTAACAGAACCTGGTCCGAGCCCCGCAAGTCACCCCATCTTGGATTCCCCTAGGTCTCTAGTTTTCAGAAATGCACAGGTTTGGTAGGTTTCCCTAGGTGCCGGCTGAGCTAGAGGCCAAAATCTACAGGTAGGCACTTCGCAAAAAACACATTCTGTTTTCTTCCAAAAATTTGGATGTGTCCACGTTGCGCTTTGGGGCGTTTCCTGTCACAGGCGCTAGGCCTACCCACACAAGTGAGGTATCATTTTTATCGGGAGACTTGGGGGAACGCTGGGTGGCAGAAAATTTGTGGCTCCTCTCAGATTCCAGAACTTTCTGCCACAGAAATGTGAGGAACATGTGTTTTTGTAGCCAAATTTAGAGGTTTGCAAAGGATTCTGGGTAACAGAACCTGGTCCGAGCCCCGCAAGTCACCCCTCCTTGGATTCCCCTAGGTCTCTAGTTTTCAGAAATGCACAGGTTTGGTATGTTTCCCTAGGTGCCGGCTGAGCTAGAGGCCAAAATCTACAGGTAGGCACTTCGCAAAAAACACATTCTGTTTTCTTCCAAAAATTTGGATGTGTCCACGTTGCGCTTTGGGGCGTTTCCTGTTGCGGGCGCTAGGCCTACCCACACAAGTGAGGTATCATTTTTATCGGGAGACTTGTGGGAACGCTGGGTGGAAGGACATTTGTGGCTCCTCTCAGATTCCAGAACTTTTTGCCACAGAAATATGAGGAACATGTGTTTTTTTAGCCAAATTTTGAGGTTTGCAAAGGATTCTGGGTAACAAAACCTGGTCCGAGCCCCGCAAGTCACCCCTCCTTGGATTCCCCTAGGTCTCTAGTTTTCAGAAATGCACAGGTTTGGTAGGTTTCCCTAGGTGCCAGCTGAGCTAGAGGCCAAAATCTACAGGTAGGCCCTTCGCAAAAAACACCGCTGTTTTCTTCCAAAAATTTGGATGTGTCCACGTTGTGCTTTGGGGCTTTTCCTGTTGCGGGCGCTAGGCCTACCCACACAAGTGAGGTATCATTTTTATCGGAAGACTTGGGGGAACGCTGGGTGGAAGGAAATTTGTGGCTCCTCTCAGATTCCAGAACTTTCTGCGACAGAAATGTGTGGAACATGTGTTTTTGTAGCCAAATTTAGAGGTTTGCAAAGGATTCTCGGTAACAGAACCTGGTCCGAGCCCCGCAAGTCACCCCTCCTTGGATTCCCCTAGGTCTCTAGTTTTCAGAAATGCACAGGTTTGGTAGGTTTCCCTAGGTGCCGGCTGAGCTATAGGCCAAAATCTACAGGTAGGCACTTCGCAAAAAACACCTCTGTTTTCTTCCCAAAATTTGGATGTGTCCACGTTGCGCTTTGGGGCGTTTCCTGTCGCGGGCGCTAGGCCTACCCACACAAGTGAGGTTTCATTTTTATCGGGAGACTTGGGGGAACGCTGGGTGGCAGGAAATTTGTGGCTCTTCTCAGATTCCAGAACTTTCTGCCACAGAAATGTGAGGAACATGTGTTTTTTAGCCACATTTTGAGGTTTGCAAAGGATTCTGGGTAACAGAACCTGGTCCGAGCCCCGCAAGTCACCCCATCTTGGATTCCCCTAGGTCTCTAGTTTTCAGAAATGCACAGGTTTGGTAGGTTTCCCTTGGTGCCGGCTGAGCTAGAGGCCAAAATCTACAGGTAGGCACTTCGCAAAAAACACATTCTGTTTTCTTCCAAAAATTTGGATGTGTCCACGTTGCGCTTTGGGGCGTTTCCTGTTGCGGGCGCTAGGCCTACCCACACAAGTGAGGTATCATTTTTATCGGGAGACTTGTGGGAACGCTGGGTGGAAGGAAATTTGTGGCTCCTCTCAGATTCCAGAACTTTTTGCCACAGAAATATGAGGAACATGTGTTTTTTTAGCCAAATTTTGAGGTTTGCAAAGGATTCTGGGTAACAAAACCTGGTCCGAGCCCCGCAAGTCACCCTTCCTTGGATTCCCCTAGGTCTCTAGTTTTCAGAAATGCACAGGTTTGGTAGGTTTCCCTAGGTGCCGGCTGTTTTCTCAGATTCCAGAACTTTCTGCCACAGAAATGAGAGGAACATGTGTTTTTTAGCCACATTTTGAGGTTTGCAAAGGATTCTCGGTAACAGAACCTGGTCCGAGCCCCGCAAGTCACCCCATCTTGGATTCCCCTAGGTCTCTAGTTTTCAGAAATGCACAGGTTTGGTAGGTTTCCCTTGGTGCCGGCTGAGCTAGAGGCCAAAATCTACAGGTAGGCACTTCGCAAAAAACACATTCTGTTTTCTTCCAAAAATTTGGATGTGTCCACGTTGCGCTTTGGGGCGTTTCCTGTTGCGGGCGCTAGGCCTACCCACACAAGTGAGGTATCATTTTTATCGGGAGACTTGTGGGAACGCTGGGTGGAAGGACATTTGTGGCTCCTCTCAGATTCCAGAACTTTTTGCCACAGAAATATGAGGAACATGTGTTTTTTTAGCCAAATTTTGAGGTTTGCAAAGGATTCTGGGTAACAAAACCTGGTCCGAGCCCCGCAAGTCACCCCTCCTTGGATTCCCCTAGGTCTCTAGTTTTCAGAAATGCACAGGTTTGGTAGGTTTCCCTAGGTGCCAGCTGAGCTAGAGGCCAAAATCTACAGGTAGGCCCTTCGCAAAAAACACCTCTGTTTTCTTCCAAAAATTTGGATGTGTCCACGTTGCGCTTTGGGGCTTTTCCTGTTGCGGGCGCTAGGCCTACCCACACAAGTGAGGTATCATTTTTATCGGAAGACTTGGGGGAACGCTGGGTGGAAGGAAATTTGTGGCTCCTCTCAGATTCCAGAACTTTCTGCGACAGAAATGTGAGGAACATGTGTTTTTGTAGCCAAATTTAGAGGTTTGCAAAGGATTCTCGGTAACAGAACCTGGTCCGAGCCCCACAAGTCACCCCATCTTGGATTCCCCTAGGTCTCTAGTTTTCAGAAATGCACAGGTTTGGTAGGTTTCCCTAGGTGCTGGCTGAGCTAGAGGCCAAAATCTACAGGTAGGCCCTTCGCAAAAAACACCTCTGTTTTCTTCCAAAAATTTGGATGTGTCCACGTTGCGCTTTGGGGCGTTTCCTGTCGCCGGCGCTAGGCCTACCCACACAAGCGAGGTATCATTTTTATCGGGAGACTTGGGGGAACGCTGGGTGGAAGGAAATTTGTGGCTCCTCTCAGATTCCAGAACTTTCTGCCACAGAAATGTGAGAAACATGTGTTTTTTTAGCCAAATTTTGAGGTTTGCAAAGGATTCTGGGTAACAGAACCTGGTCCGAGCCCCGCAAGTCACCCCATCTTGGATTCCCCTAGGTCTCTAGTTTTCAGAAATGCACAGGTTTGGTAGGTTTCCCTAGGTGCCGGCTGAGCTAGAGGCCAAAATCTACAGGTAGGCACTTTGCAAAAAACACCTCTGTTTTCTTTAAAAAAAATGGGATGTGTCCACGTTGCGTTTTGGGGCGTTTCCTGTCGCGGGCACTATGCCTACCCACACAAGTGAGGTATCATTTTTATCGGGAGACTTGGGGGAACATAGATTAGCAAAACAAGTGCTATTGCCCCTTGTCTTTCTCTACATTTTTTCCTTCCAAATATAGGAGAGTGTGTAAAAAAGACATCTATTTGAAAAATGCCCTGTAATTCACATGCTAGTATGGTCACCCTGGAATTCAGAGATGTGCAAATAACCACTGCTCCTCAAAACCTTATCTCGTGCCCTTTTTGGAAATACAAAGGTTTTCTTGATAGCTATTTTTTACTCTTTATATTTCAGCAAATGAATTGCTGTATACCCGGTATAGAATGAAAACGCACTGCAGGGTGCAGCTCATTTATTGGCTCTGGGTTCCTCGGGTTCTTGATGAACCTACAAGCCCTATATATCCCCGCAACCAGAGGAGTCCAGCAGACGTAACGGTATATTGCTTTTGATAATCTGACATTGCAGGGAAAAGTTACAGAGTAAAACGTAGAGAAAAATTGATGGTTTTTTCACCTCAATTTCAATATTTTTCTTTTTCAGCTGTTATTTTCTGTAGGAAACCCTTGTAGGATCTACACAAATGACCCCTTGCTTAATTCAGAATTTTGTCTACCTTTCAGAAATGTTTAGGTTTCTGGGATCCAGCATTGGTTTCATGCCCATTTCTGTCACTGACTGGAAGGAGGCTGAAAGCACAAAAAATTGCATAAATGGGGTATGCCCCAGTAAAATGCCAAAATTGTGTTGAAAAATTGGGTTTTCTGATTCAAGTCTGCCTGTTCCTGAAAGCTAGGAAGCTGCTGAGTTTAGCACTGCAAACCCTTTGTTGATGCCATTTTCAGGGGAAAAACCACAATCCTTCTTCTGCAGCCACGTTTTCCAATTTTTGTGAAAAAAACGAACTTTTCACTGTATTTTGGCCAATTTCTTGGCCTCCTTGAGGGGAACCCACAAAGTCTGGGTACCTCTAGAATCCCTAGGTGTTGGAAAAAAAGGACCCAAACTTGGCTTGGTTAGTTTATGTGGACAAAAAGTTATGAGGGCCTAAGCGCGAACTGCCCCAAATAGGCAAAAAAAGGCCTGGCACAGGAGGGGGAAAAGGCCTGGCAGCGAAGGGGTTAAACAGACAATGCACACTTGCACTTGATTGTTAGTGGGAAATTATTTATATTGGCATACATGAAGTAACATGATCTCTTCAGACAACTTTAAAATAGTAGTACATGTATTTCAAGAGACTTTACAGACACTGAGAATCTTTCTGATTTCTTCATGGAATAAAGGCAACTGAAAACCTGCATTTGCAGATGATGCTGGTAGGGTCATGAGATTGAAGCAAAATTATACAATGTTGGCTATTCCCTTCTTCTGAGAAAGCCATCATTCTATATCACTGGCCCCTCTTTGCAGATTATTGTGCAGTTGCTGAACTCTTCTTTAACAACATTCATGAATTCAGCTTTTTAGTTTGCAAAAAAAGCTACATATTCTGTAGAGAATACATCTCCACACAGAACAGAATCACACCAGATAATCTTATATAAACATACATCCTAGCAAGCATTCCATACGAAAGCAAATATGACTGCTCACACTGGAAACATCCTTTCATTTACATGTATTGCAAACACATCTGAGTAAAGAAAAATATTCTATGAAGTGGCTGAAGTAACTGTGCCACTCCATAACAATGGAAATAACAGATGTTTCTATTACTTCAATGGCACTTGTTGCATCTACGTAGTTAAAGATATAAAGCCAAGCCTGTCAAACCTGATTTACTCTGAATCTGTCAGTTACATAAATACCTTATGAGCAAGTGCTTAGCTCACTCATCCTCGGATCAAAATCTATGATAATCTGTAATGAGAGCCCACTCTGCTTAGAAACCATCCTTGGGCTTTAGGAGACAGATTTGACACTCAGCAAGTTTGACTGCACAACTTATCTGTTTTACAAAAAATGATTAACATTTGTTTTATATGGAGTGACATTCCTGTCACAAAAACCTTAATGTGCATGTAAAATCAGCATCCTTTTGGTTTTTCTTTTTTAGAATGAGAACTATATGATTGTCAGTTGCAAATAATCAATTTAAGCAGACCTTGCTCTCACCATCCATCCTGTTGCGAATGGTTGAGAGCAGTGACACTTGACATTCAGAGACAGCAGAAAGGCCAGAGGGCTGGGGCAGTAAGCATCCCAAAGTGTCCATGGCAATTGAATTCCAGCAAAAACACGTCTTTCCTTACAGATCTAGATGTCTTGAGGCCACTCCAAACCCAACTTGTTGCACAGCTTCACTCCACTTGAGGTCATGACTATTAATTAAGTGCCAGATAAGAGAATAAAAATGCAGATGGGCCCCATTAACCGGGAGCCGTAGTTTAATGGAATGCGACGATAGTTGTGACTTGGTAGCAGTGTGCTTTATAATTATTTAAATAAGAAAAATACAAGTAAAGTGTACATAGCCTTGTGTTTCAAATGTTTCTTCTTCTGATAGCAGAACACAAAGTGACTTTACATTTAAAGAGAAATTGCATTACCAGCTGTTGTTTAAAAAGGAACAGAACCAGCTTATATACTGTGAACGAAAGACACTGTGATGAGCAGGGAAAAGCCTGTTGCTAAAGTTAGAATTCACTTGTTTGGACTGTTTCTATTGCCAACATATTTGTGACCACTTCATAAGTTAGTAGAGTATTATTTTTGTCTACCAGGCCTTTTACTGCTCACACATACTGATCAGGAGAGGCTGGTGCCATGCAAGGGGAGCCTTCCATGATCCTGTAATCCTCTAGGATGTGGGCAGCTGATAACCATGCTTCACTTGTAGTAAAGCCTCTCCTTGTTCCCTATTTAAAGGTGGATTTTTCCATTTGGTATAATAAGTCCTCTCAGTACTGGGCAGAGTGGTATTCTCCCCAGGGGCACTGGTCCCTCCACCATGACGGAGCAATTCTTGAGGAGATGCACCACTGGTAATGGACCAGCTGAGGCTGCACCAATGGCAATCCAGCAGTTACCACAACTCCAAATGCAGGATTGGATGGTCACCAGTTTCAAAATATTCTTCCAGCTCCTCCTAATCCTATATTAGGCCAGAGTCTTTATCCAATGCACATGTTGAAACACCTTGAATTGATTGTGAGGGAAATCACTTTATTTAAGACTGTCATTGAAGTGACAAAGTGGCCATCTTAGATTAGAAGACTGTCTTTACAATCCAAAGGAGTTTACTAGCTGAGCAGTTAAAGTGATCTTAGGCCCATATTTATACTTTTTTTTTGCGCCACATTTGCATCACTTTTTGACGCAAAAGTGGTGCAAACTTACAAAATACAATTATATTTTGTAAGTTTGCGCAACTTTTGTGTAAAAAAATGACGCAAATGTGGCGCAAAATAAGTAAAAATATGGGCCTTAATGTTTGACTTTCATGGCCCATGTCTTGCAGTTCCACCAATTCTGCATCCTACTTGGTTTTTTAACCAACATCATATGATGCCCTTTGTTCTCATCCAAAATGTGACTGACACTCTAAGAAAGCAACAGCTGAAGGGAGGTGTCCCAAAATCCCAAAACAAAGGCTGACTGGAAAGAGTTCCCCTTTATATATATGCGCAAACTTACACAACTAATCTTCAATCAAATGAAACGTTACAGCAAATAGTCTCTTCACTAAAGGGACCGTATGACAACCTTGTTACTCTTTTTCTCTTTTTTGTTAGCTTGACCTAACATTTGATACGCAGAAAAAGCCTTCATGAGCCAGAACTGAGAATTTGAAATCTACTAATAATGGTGACTATTTTGGCATTGAATAGATTTAAACATTCACATCTACATAACTACATAACTAGGGCCCATATTAATGGGTTTTGTGGATCAGGGAAAGGGCAGGAAAGCACCATGTTCATCCAATACAGCAAATTCCTGTCCTTTCCCCCTTTGCTGGTGCCCTTTTGGCAGGCTAGCGCCAATGCAGGCACCTTTGCACCGAACTGCAAGCAAGATATTTCTCCTTGTTGCACCTGTCCTGAGGAGGCATAACTTTTTGGCACATTCTCAGGTTTTCATTTTCTTTTAAATCTGGGAATGTGTCAAAACCCATGGAGGATATGTGAAGACAGCAAAGCAAAACCCATGGAAATGCCTTACTGGTACAATGTCTTCAGAAAGGAGAGAAAGGTGTTTTTTTACAGCTGTTAGTATGGAAGACTTTAATGATTGCTGACATAATTTACCCACGCTTTATCTGATGACAGTACCTGAATGCTGTGTGATGATGTAATGAGGGTCCATTCTACTTGCTCTAAAACCCTGTGTAGAGTTGATAATATGTGCATGACAATCATTTGTGTCCACTTGTCACAATAAACACCCGTTGAGACCTTACAGTGATGAATTGAAGGTACCGTTCTGAACTCATCCAGGGAACTGTTCTTCTGTAGCATTTACAATATGTTGGCCAAATTTCATACTTAGT
The DNA here is from genome assembly GCF_031143425.1 of Pleurodeles waltl. Lineage (NCBI taxonomy): Eukaryota > Metazoa > Chordata > Amphibia > Caudata > Salamandridae > Pleurodeles > Pleurodeles waltl. The sequence goes on from NC_090439.1 coordinate 441,964,157, forward strand.
TACAGAGGAAGTACTTGGCAGATTCATTTCTTTTACTTTTACTAACTCTAGGTAAGTTGTTTGCTGGACCTTGTAATTTCGAAAAATCATTTGCAATAGAATTAACCCCATTGCTGCATGTGTCGGCCAATGGCTTTGCACCAGAGGTTTCTTTTAAATTGAAAAACGCCTCTGGAGACACAGAAGAGTTTCTGTGTCTCACCCTGCATGCCCATCAGTGATGTCAGCGTGCCACAGGAATCACTGAAGTCACAGTTTGTTTTTTCCACCAGAGCAGGCAGCAGCAGGTAAGGCCCCTTTCTACTCCGGTGGGGGAAACTGGCCCAAAAGGGCCTTCCTACCTT